>NW_013952586.1:356842-358230 GCF_001266775.1 Austrofundulus limnaeus | reverse complement strand
GTTTTGAAGTGGGGCTTCCTTTGTTTTGTCCGTACAATAAATCTGAGTTCTTTTTACAAACACCTTTTGTCTGGACATTATATGTTGAGCGTCCTGGGTATCCTACCCCGGGACCGTAACATTTATGGGGGCTCGTCCGGGATCACCAAGCTGTTTCCACTCTGCTCCCCTGCACCCCCAAAACAAACAAACAAACAAACAAACAAACAAACAAACAAACAAACAAACAAACAAACAAACAAACAAACAAACAAACAAACAAACACAATTCAGTCCCAGTCTGTTTCTTCCATTGTATTTTATTTTGAAAGGCTTATCAAGGGTAAATTATGGTTATGGTCAAAGCTCAGCTTTACTGTGAGAAAATATGCGTACCCCTTTATGTTGACCCCAGTGAGCAGGATTAGCAGCAGCACACGTCTCTGCACCTGAAGTCTCTGTTTCATTAGAAGGTTTTCAGCTGCAGAACTCAAGGTCAGCTCCCAGTCACACTGGTTTTTAAGGGGAAAGCATGAAACAACAGTCCTACATCAACAAGCTACTGCTGAAAGTAGTGCTTGTTAAGACTATTATAATAAAAAAAATTTTACACTATGAGTCAAGTTTAATTCTACAGAATATAATTTTTAAACCTATAATGTATTTTGCACTATAAAAGTAAATGTTAGAAGTGGTTCAGTAGCTCACTGTTTAATGAAAACAACTTCAAATTTTCCAAATACATAATCTGTTGGAGTCAGACAGCTCAGCTCAGTTAGAGTATCTTCTTTATGAGACTCAGTAACAGATGCAGAACTGACTCCTGCTGTCTCGCAGACWTTTGTAACATTTAGAGTTTTTGGACAAAATGCTCTTTAATGGGGCCAGCTGGGAGAAAAAGCACATGGTGGGAGATCCTAAACATCTTCTCTCAGCGGTAGAAAATAAATAGCTGTTTCACCCGAAGAAGTCCTAAAGACATAGACAGAGTGCAGGATGCTCACAGAGATTAGCTCATATTAACCAGCTGGTTTAATAATGGATGAGACATTTGGTTGTTTTCTGGACATTTTTTGTTATTATCATCATAAAAAAAATAATTCATTTTTTTAAATGAGAGCCCAATCATGAGAGTCTTTCAAGAAACTTGAAAGACTGTTGTTCAGATCTAACCATCATCACTTTTCAGGATAAATTTATTTTTACTGCTGTGTTTCCACCATTAACATGTTATAATGAGATACGGAAGCAGAAGCTGGAAGTTGAAGCCACTAAGAACAAGCTATTTTTATAGGATGGACAATATATAAGTTCAATATATAAGTCCCGCCCCTGCATTTAACAATCAGGACATTTTTCTGACAAAAAATATCTTAATACACAGATGATTTTTGTCATTTAATGAAGTC
>NW_013952586.1:348455-356812 GCF_001266775.1 Austrofundulus limnaeus | reverse complement strand
ATATATATAAATGCTTTTAGCCACTGTCTCTTTGTAAAAAGTGTCACAGTTATGGTAAGGTGGGAGGGTGTGGAGGTGAGATTACATAACAGGAAATGAATCAAAACTTGTAAACAGAAATGCATCTTATCATTTATCAAATTTTTAAATATTAAAAAAGACAATTCCATTTCATTACATTATTTATGGCCATCATCCTTTCTTTTTAAAATTTAAACCAAGTGAGCACACTTCCTTTTCATCATCATCCAAGACGAGCAGTTTTTTGAGACCAACTCCCCTGATCGATAGCAGGCTCTGTCAGTTCAGTGTTTCCTTCCTATCGCCCTCTTTGCTGCTCCTGGCGTCACTCCGACACATTTTGCAGGCGCCCCGCTCAAATCCCTGTCAGATGCTCAAACAGAACGAGAAGCTGCATCGTTGCCATCGCAAGCTTCTGAAAACGTTTTCTTCCTCTTCGGTGACAGAGCTGGTGGGAGGAGAGGGATGAAACACGTCCAGTGTTGCCTCCTACTGAGAGGCCCAGTTAGTGTGTGTGTGTGTGTGTGTGTGTGTGTGTGTGTGTGTGTGTGTGTGTGTGTGTCATGCCCTCTTTCCTGTTCTTACGTTTCTATGGCAACAGAGCAAATGATGTAGGGAGCAAAAAGATCAACAGGTGGGTAGTGCAGAACACATTGATGGGCACTTCCCTGCTGTTCCAATGACTTCCCTAAAATGACAGTCACTCACGTCTGAGTTTACGTGACACTGGGAACGGGATGCTCCACTTTCAATATTCCAGTGATTCATTTCCTGTTGCTGTAATAATAATAAAGGAATTTTATTATTTAAAACAAGACAAAACCAGAAGATGTGACCTAAAAACCCCAAAACAATACTGTTTAAAGGAATGCATATCGCTCRCCAGCTTTCATGCTAAGAAACAAGATATGATGTGAAAAAAAAATAACAGCTCTTATGTTGAGAGATGGCAGAGTAGTAGCCATTCTGGCCAAACCATAAAGACCAATTTGTTCCCAATCTCTTGATTCTCAAATACTACCCCATCAAATGTTAGCTTCCTGTAAAGCTGACTGAGTTAGAGACATTTTCTGAGGTCAGTTGTCTGTGGAGTAGGGTTTGGTGATACTGTCAAAAAATAATCACAATTAATTGTAACATTTAGATGATAATTAACACTTAATTGCATGTTTTTGACTGTGTTTTAAAGGGATCCCTGATTAGTTGTAACATCAGACTATTTTCAGTTCCAGGCTGAGTCATTTCTACCTTCTCCTCTCTGTCAACGCTCTCTGGTTTCATTTAAAAGAGTCGATCATCAGATATTGTCCAAGATTAACCTTCAGGGTGGATATAGCTCGCTAGCAGCCTCGCACCGAGGACCTATCCACGTCATCATTTACCCAGAATGCTTTGTGTGTAAATAAAATGGCTCYGTCCATGTTAAAATATATTTTTAAAAATTTACAAAAGTAAATGGCCTACAGTATTTTTACAGTCTTTATTTTACAGTTAAAATATATGTTTATCAAATAAAGTCTAATGTTGCAACTAATCAGGGACCCCTTTAAAATTGTACTTACAAATGGTGTTCTGATACAGTATGGATATTTTWAAAGTAGCTACTATCCTGCTAAATACCATACATCCAGTGATTGCTTCTAGAAAGTGCCATTAAAATCCATCCAGTGGTTTATGAGATATTTTGCTAACGGATAGACACAGACACAAAAACATCATTGTCTGTCTTTACCCYTTTAGTTGTAGGTAGCCTCAGGTCCCACTGGCTTTGATTTAACTCCAGRAACTGCTCTGTGTTCAAGCTTGCATCAGTTTAATCAGTCTGGTTGCATCTTTTCCCCACACAATAGATGTTGTGTTTTACAGGAAGCCTGCCGTGAACATAGGTCAGTAAGCGAAACGTGCATATTGTGAGATGACCTCGGTCTCGAGCAGCGATGCTGGGAGAAGTGCAACCACACTGTGCTGCGTTTTCACCAGCACTGCCTCCATGCACTCCAGAGTCAAGGCGTGCTGTGATCGATGGTGTTTCTGTTCCTCAAAAAGTCAGTTCACAGTCAGCAGTGACTTTTTTTTATTTTTTGTAGAGGCTAATGATGAAACAGGGTGTCACACAGTGGCAGGAGGTCGCTTTCAATACCAAAAGTCTTTCTGTGGAGCGCCGCAGAGGTTGAATCAGATTTGGTGCTGCAGAACTGGTAGCAGAGAGAGAAAGAGAGAAAAGACAGCAAAAAGCAGCAGCTGATGCTTGAACCTGATCCAACTTCAAAGAGAGATAAATTCTTTTTTTACCTTCTCTTTTCCCCTCTGCAGCTGAATCACAGCCGGTATATAAACTCTGATCAACATGCATTTTTCATCGATGATCGCGAGGAAGGAGGAGATCAGAGCGTTTGATGTGTGCCGCAGTGTTCATGCTTTAAACAAAATTTCTTCAGCTTCTCTCTTTTCTGACAGGCGCAGAATTAAGTTGTAAACAAATAAAAAGGAAGACAGTGAAAATGAAGGGAAATAATTCAAAGTGGAAACGGAGCACTTCTGTTCTGAGCCAACGCTTTGTCCCTGACGACGGTGCTTGAACAAGGATGTGATAGTCTGAAAAAGTGGAGTTCTTCCAAATATTTTTGCCAGGAAGAGTTTTTCCCTACAATAAAAAAGGGAAAATGCTTATGTATGTATTAGCATATTTCTTTTTACCCAATGGACTGCTGTCATAACAACTCTAATAAAAAAATCCAACAGTTCATGCAACCACTAATTAGCAAAGTTTTACACCACTTTCAGTAATCCAGAGGACATTGGATATAAAAAAATGAGTGGCCTCATGATAATAACTCATGGTCACACGATTATTTACTTTCATTCATCGTCACCGGACAGGCTCTGCAGATTAGACAAGTGTGTTATTATATAATAATAAGTTATTATGAAATATTTGTCAGCAATAAAGTGCCTATATCTACTGAATGGGTTAGCACCAACACCAGGTGACCTCTACATAAACATTAGGATGATGTCTGTTATGATTAATATTACTATGATGATGATTAATGTTTGTCCAGATTATATAGTAATAACTGGTGACAGAGTGTAGTAATAAGGTGTACCAATCAAAATTTATCTCTTAATAAATCTCTCTGTTTACAATAATAAAACAGAATTTCCCATTTTGAGCTGTAAAATTTGTTTTAAAAGTTGACAACCCAGAGTGTTGATGTTGAGTCTCAGGACTGATCTGACCACACAGGGAAGATTTCAGTCTGTATTAAACAGCAGAAGAGCTGTTTCCCTTCTGACGGTGTTGAATCCGTTGGTCTCAACACAGACACCGAGCTGATATTAAAAGTCACAGCTAATCAGAAGGAGCTTCAGTGGAGTGGAGGCTTTTCACTCCAGAGCTTTAATCTGTCACGCAGTCAGACCGTCACTGTAACTCATCCGTCTGCTGCTGCTGCTTCTGCAAACAAAATAAAGCACGACCGCTCTTCATCCATTTTGATCTTGTCTGATTAAACGATTAGCCTAGCCAGAATGTGCATCACCCGCTAACTAAATTCATCTTGTGTTGAGAAGTGATGCTGTTGCACCATTTCATGTGATAAAGTATGTGTTAATGACTCTCAACTACTACCACACCAAATATTAGCTCAATTTTGGTAAATTGACAGAGTTACGGACATTTTTGTGTTAGCTTTTGTCGATTAGCCAGGTGTGGCAGCCATCTTGAGTTAAGTCGACTCCAGACATCATCTCCCTTTCGCCCAGACGATGATAAAAATAAAACTAATTTTGCTTCATGTTAATGCTCCATCATTATCCAGAGCTGATGGTTGAGCGTAGGCTAATGCCAATAATGCTTTAATGCTAATAATTTCTGCATTTCAAAGCTTCTGCCCTTCCTCACCTGGTCTCATAAACATCCTTGCCACTTCCTCACCCTTTGGCTTCAAAGATTGCTCCTTTTTTAAAGTTTGAACCCACAACGTCCACATTAACGTGGCTGCGCTCCTTGATAAATTTCAACACCGCCTTGACGCATAAACAGATGCAAATTGCAGAAGCAAAGATGGAACATAAGAGAGGTGAGCTAACGAGTTGAAACTGCCATGAATTTTCATCTAAAATCCCCAATTTACATCAAATTTACTGCAAATCTCTTCCAGTCAAACTTGGTCTGTAGCTGTCTCCCACTCCTCTGCACATCTTTACTCTGACACATGCGTCAGTCAGATGACAGGTTGGCTACAAGGCTCCACCTGGTTCTTTTCGTAAATGACAATAAATACGGAGTCATGATTGCCTGGCATCGCTGCTCACGCGACAATTACTGCTCAGCTGTTCCTGCCGTCAAAACAGACAGAGTGACGGATGACAAATAATGCAAGGAAACGCGAGTGAGGAGACTATGAGGAGGAGAGGAGTTAAGGAGAATACTATGTGAGGGACAAGCTGCTGCAGGGAGGTGTTTCTCCATGCAGAGCTGAGGCTACAGGAGGCTCCATCCTTCCAAAAGTTTACTAAAGTCTCGGCGGAGTGAGTCCGAAGCATTTCCAGTGATGCTGCTTTTTTCTTTTTTTTTGTCAGCATGTTTGCTAATTCACATTTTTTGTTCTTTTTATTCACTGACTAATCTGTAGTTTGTCAGGGGACATTTAGGTTTCAGGTTATTTAGACCTAGGATTCGTGCAACTTGAGTCAGTGTGAGGATTCAAACCATAGACCTGGGTAGATCAGGAACTGACAGCTCTACGGCGGACTGATATGCTTGCAGCCTCAGGACCATCCACATATGCACTATACATGCTCAGCAACCATATGTGTGAAGTAACATACAGAAAATAATAAATGGTGTCATGCAAACGTGGAGTAGTTTATCATTAGCTCATGTAGCCTTCTGTCCCACCGGTACGTCTTTTAAAGCCTGATAAATAAATAATAAAGTGGACCCTCTTTCGGCTAGCCATTAGCCTAGCCTGGATAAGACTTTTACCTGTTTCTCCAAACTCTCTGCTCTAAGACTGATGTCTGATAAAATACGACTCATTCATTTATCTTTACCTGATTTTTTCCTTTCAGGGTGTGCATGCCCAGTGGTCAATGTGGGAGGGGTGGGCCACACCCTGAACAGGTCTCCAGTCCATCACAGGGACAGACAAATGAGACAAACAACCAGCCATTCTCTCAGTTACACCTAGGGACACTTTAGAGTCACTAATTAGCCTCAACAGTTATGGTTTTGGTCTGCGGGTGGAAACCGAAGTGCCCGGAGAAAACCCACACATGCACGGACAGAATATGCAAACTCCACCCAGAAATGTCCTCCGGACAAAATTCATTCCTGCAACCAACTCTACTAAATACTCCACCGTGCCGCCATCATTGATAACCATTATACTAAATATCACTTCAAAACTCACTTTGTCTTTCAGAAACACAAAAATGGCTTGAACTCAAACTGAGTGTTGCACAGGGTTTCTGCATAGTGAACCCTGTCTGTTAGCAAAATATTTCCTGCACCACAAGATGAATTTTGATGAAATTCTCAGAAAGTAATTATTTGATGAACACAACCAGAAGCCCACTCCAAAAATCTGTAATGTTTTCACTTTTCATTTATACATAAATATTTGAAAAATAGACTCTGATGAAAGTTGATTGATTTTTAGAACCATCTTGGAGATCAATTTCATTTATTCAGAAAAAAAATCCTAAAAATTTTCTCACACAAGCAGGGATTAAAGCCCTTCGGTCCCGTCTGAGACCCGTCAGTCACTGGGAGAAGAGCTGACAGCTGACATTTAACTTCAGGGCCTAAAATGGCTTACAAGATGAAGCGTGACTGGATTTGTGTTGAAACAAACTGATGAAGACCGCAGCCTCCTCCATACAGACGAAGACGTACTGCGCCTCTCGCGGAGACGAGGAAAACATGGTTTACGTAAGGAGATCAATGCCGCTGAGCTGCTGCCTTCTCGCTTCATATTCTTCAAGCTAAAGCGCTGCGTTTTCACAGGAACTCTGTTTCTCCTGCCAACAAGATACTGACTAAAGCATCGGTGTACTTGTGATGCTGGCTGTCAAAATTAGTTTTGGTAAATGATGGATTTGGTACGGTTGCGTCTTCGTCCAGTTTTAAGTTCCCCACTAATTTTACTTTTGATAGAAACTCTATGCAAAATGTGCCTGTAGAAAAAAAAATAAAAATGAAATTTTGATGTTTTGTTCATTAATCATGATAGGATGTTGGTCATGATCTATGTTGGAATTTCTTATTTGATCAAAGCTTTTTTATCAGCAATCTGTCAGTCATTTCTTATAAAGTTATTGTATTTTATGTAAAAAAGCCTCTCAGCTGTATCAACTATTAAAGTCAAAATATCTCATGAACCAGATGATAGATTATAATCAAACTTTCATAAAACAATCTGTCAGGATCAATGATTTTTATTGTTGTTGTAGTCTTTTGTTTGGTTTATTAAATAGTTTTAGACATTTTTTTCTGTACTTTGATCTGTTCCTCCGTGTTTCCTCTGAGCCATCGGTCACTTGCACCTGTTCCCAGTCATCATTTACCCCAGGTGTCCCACTTTCTCATCAGCCCCTGTCAATATATTACATCAGTTTTCAATTGTTTGTCAGTGGAGCATAGTTGAGCTTCATACCACATCCGGTGCCTCCTTGTGTCTTATCCACAGTTGTTAAATGTTTTGCTGACATACTAGCTTGCTGATTTTTTAAAATATTTATTTTCTAAGTTTAGTTTTATTTTTAAGCTCCTTAAGCTTGCGTACTTTTTTTTGGGTCCAGCCTCTGTTAAACTGCGATACAATCAGTGGAGGAACATCTACCACTGATTAACTTTCAGAGTTGGCTTAAGTCAAGATGGTCAAAACACTCAAATCACTATAACTTAACCAGTTTATGGAGCTAAGATTTGGTGTAGTAGCAGCCGAGAGTCATCCCCACATACTCCAAACACCCATCTTTTTTTATCTACCCAACCCTACATTCAGTGTTGATAAAGTCTTGTTGTATCATGGGCTAGCACCTCCTGGGCAGAGGCAGAAAAGAATATCTCAGAAAATAACTCAAATGAGGAATGATGTCTAGGCCTGATTTTGTCACTGCCATAAATTAAATATTTAGCTGCAGCTGAAATGCGGGCGCTCATTATGCGCTGTGCATATGAGATAAGAATTACTGCCGGCTATATGAAAGTTTAATTTGCTTCATCTGGCTAATTGCCGTGTGATTGATTATATAATTACACTGTATTTGGTTGTTATTCTCAAACTGTGGTGATGCGGCGACATTCCCCCAGCTGTCCTTCAGCTTTGAGCATGTGTGTGTGTGATGTTTTCTCTTCAGCTTTATGTTTCCTGATATTTGCTCTGCTCCTCTGAGATCTCACAATGCACAGCGATGCTTCAGTTTTTCTCTGAATTCAGCAATCCGCAAGTGCCTGAAAAGTGCTAAAAAGAAGACAGATCTGGACCAAGTGAATGAATGTTTAACTGCACCTCTCATTATGAAATGATGAAATCTGAGACGTTCGCAGACACGTCCCATAAAGCTTCTGCAGGGATTTGTTCCTCTCAGACCTCACTGAACACAGATTTCCCTTCTGAAGACCCCGGTTCTTTTCCGAGGCCGTCTGCGTCCAATCTACATCTGCAGATGTCTGTCTGACTGGGGGGAAGTTAAGTGTCAGAAACAGCCACGACGGAAAGCTGAACTCTCCAAATGATGAATCATTTCTCTGTTGCATAATGGGCCTTTTTTAGTTTGGAAGAAAATTGAAATTGCGTGCGCACGCAAAGTAGGGGGTGTAAAAAAATGTTGCTCGATCTTATGTTATTTAGCTGCTGTTGCTGTGGAAACATGCTTTTATTGTCATAAGAACAGTGTTTTAGAACAATTACAAGAGAAAACAAATGATGTTAGTAATTACAGGCCCAACATTTCATGATTTCAGACTGAGATCCTCTTATGATGACGAGGAACAGACAAAGGTGGGTAGAGTTGTACTCAAGTGAGAGTAGCACTACTTCAACATATTTTTACTCAGGTAAAAGTAAAAAATAGCCGTGCAAGAAATTACTCGAGAGAGTAAAGAATTATACTGTAGAAAAGCTACTTGAGTGCTGAGTAACTGATCACCGCACCTGGTTTATTATTTTAAAATGATGTAATAATACTGGCAAAAAATAGGAAGTTATGTGCAAATTATGTTTTTAAAGAAAATTAATACAATAACATAAATGCAAAATAATGAATTCCAGTAGAAGAAACATTTTTGCAAGTGATACTTAAGAAACTGACACTCACTATATATA
>NW_013952586.1:344232-348064 GCF_001266775.1 Austrofundulus limnaeus | reverse complement strand
ATATATATATATAACATAACAAATCAGGGTAAAGTATTTCCAATAAGTGACTATATCTACTGTTTGCCATATATTCACCTGACCTCCAAATGTCTCAGGAGGAAGGGAAAAACATCAGAACAACAAAGCTTGTTTATAAACTAGAGGTCTCACCCCAACACAAACTGAATGCGTGTCTCTGGTGTATTTCTGGTTAAAACATGTTTGTTCTATATTCAGTAAAGTTACTTACACTGGACAGACTATTCAGAAATGTTACTTAAGAGTAACAATACTTTATAATAATATTTCTCAAGTAAAGTAAAAAGTATGATGTAATAAAACTACTCCTGAAAGTACATTTTTTCCATGTTGCTGATATAGTTTTACTACCCTGCTTTGGTAGAAATCCTGTGCGATCTGTAAGGGCTGAGAATATGTGTTGGGGTTTAGTTTTAGCTACTGTTACACCAAGTTTTAAATTAGTACGTGTAAAATTGACAGATTTATACTCATTTAAGTATGTTTAAAGTCAGTTAATTGTGGACACCATCTTGAATCATGTTGACTTTCAGAGTTAATCAGTTGTAGATGTACATCCACTGATTACTTTTTGAGTTTCATCAAAATTCATCCAGTGGTGCATGAGATTTTTTGCTAACAGACAGAGACACAGGCAGAATATTATTGTCTGCAGTTGACTTCCCCTGGTAAGTGAAAAAAAAAAAAACAGCTAGTTCGGCCTCAGGAATCAAAAAATTAAAAATCTGTTACTTGACTACCTACTTTTCTCGTTCCAGCTGATGTCTTTTAGTGTGGAATTGTGTTCAAATGTTTTTTTTTTTTTTTGGTGCTTGTTTGAGTCAAGTTTTTGTGTGTGATTAGCTGAGTGATCCGCTAATTAGAGCCCCCCCGCTGCATTAAAACCGCCTGTGAGTCACACTTAAACAGCAAACAAGTGAAGAAATGGAGCTGACTCAGTGAAACCCTGCAGAGGCTGCTGGGATTTTGCCCGATAAGCTTGTTGGTGTTTAGTTAAAGCATAATCCTAATTTGGAATTCTTAGAAGAAACATAAACATTAATCTGTCGCATCTATTTAAAACCCACAACAATGGCAGACTGAGATTCAAGACTGTTTTAATTGTCACTGATTTTTATATAGCTGTAGTTTATTTTGAAAATACCCATAAAGGAAGAGCAGAAGTTACAAATCAAAAGAAACAAACACTATTATAACATTTGGTTGTTTCACAAAACAGCCCTTTAAAAAAAATCTGAACTGTCCCTTTAAGAAAAGGTCCTCTGCACATTTAGCACTGATTTTTTGTAACTTCCTGCACCTGTTGTGTTTTATTACCAACAACATGCTGACATTGGGCCCAGCTTTGATTTAATTATTGAATGTTATCTTTTGTATTATTTTTTCTAGTACATGAAGGATTTTTAGCTGCTTTTCACATTTTTAATCCTCTTAACTCCAGCGACTGGTTTGTGCTAAACTTCATTATCGCTGGTTGCAGACAAGTTGTTCCACTTTGGTTTCAGTCAGTGGCTGGCCCCTTTGAATCAAGACATTTCCCTCCTACTTGCTTTTTAATAACTACAAGCTACTTTCCACCTCCTCTGAACGTAAATATCAACCAGAGCTAAAAGGCAGCTTAACGTTCACTCATCTGGGAGGAGAAACACTGTGGTGTGTTGTCAGAGGAGAACTTTATATCGACTGTAAACGTGAGCTGAAAGGCATCTTTGTTGCTTTATTTTTCATCAAAGGCATTTCTGCTGATTGGTTAACTCATCTCTTTACTCGGACTGATTTAAGTGTTAAAACAGCAGGAAACAGCTGTATGAAACATTAGAAAAAATCTTTATGGGGATATTTAAAATTGTGGTGCTCGAGCAATTTTATCTCAGAATGTATGGAAAGTTCACTTAAACTGACCAATTCTTAAAATTTGTGTTATTTCTGCTCATATCATGATACGTTTTCTTGCACTTTTTCAAACAAACTGCCCAATAAAATCCTGCGAGCACGGCCTGACCACCAGAGTTTACAAAAACAGACTCATCCGCTCCACCCCCAGTCCAAAACCAGCCCATGATAACTGTGTGTAAGTGATGTTGCTGTTTACCTCCGTCACGCTGCATCGATCCTTCCTCCTTGGGGGCGACCATGTCAAATTAGATAGTAAATCACAGCACCTCGCAAAGCAAATAATTTACCCTCAGGGTATATTTTTCCCCCCGTAGTTTGCCGGTGAATGTGAGGAAATGGATAAAGTGGTTATTATCCGCTGCTAAGAAGAAATTGATTCCTATATTTCTCCCTGAGCTCAGAAAACATTTAGTGATTAAAAGCAAAAGATAAACTCCTGCAGGAAGTACCGTGAATATTAATATCACCTGCTGCCATTAAAGGCAGGTATTAATGTGACTGCCTTCATCTATGTGTTAGCAAAATATCTTATGAGCCACTGAATGCTCAAATAGTACTCTTTAGATCAGGCCGATTCAATTGGYGGCCTGTGGGCCACATCCGGCCCACAAGTGACCAAAGTTCAGCCCACCAATTGGTTCATTCATCTCTTAAGCCCAGCCCCCCACAGTTTTCTACTTTAATTACTATAAGTTATTTTAGTTAGACATAGACATATTTGGTATACAGAAACATCAGAATCTTGGCTACAAGCTGGTAAAAAATGTTTCCAAGAACATCTAAGACAATTAAAACTACAAGCAGTTCAAGATAAAACTGGAAAATAAAATTGGTTTAAAATTTTGGCAAGTCAGAGATGTCAAAATAATATTTGTGTTAAACAGGAGGCATAATGTGTTCTTTTTGTTTTGATACTGTTTTATTATCACTGCATTTATAGGGTTCTGYTTGTTGCATTCATGATTAAATGCAGCAAAATAAACTATTTCAAAGGAAGAACTACTTGGCTTATTTACATAATGACTTGGCCCCTGTGCTCTTGGTCTTCATTAACTGTGACCCCCCCGGAGCAATTTAGTTGTATAGCCCTGCCTTAGTAGTCAGCTTGCTCCAAAATGGCCACCCTAGCTGATCAACATTAGCAAATGTAAAATTCTCTATAGTTCAGTCCAGTTTTACAGAAGGTGAGTTAAAACGTGGTGTGGTAGTAGCTGAGAGTGATTCCAATCACACCTCTGAGCATGAACACATCATATACAATTTTTGTTTTAAAACTCTGTCATGGGAGTCAGCACGCGAGAAGAAATGTTTACTCTGTGAAATAAACACTTTGTACACATTAATGATGCTATGACTAGAACTGGTGGAGTATTTTCTTCTTGGAAATTATAGGCCTAAATTACAGTAAGTAAATAAATAAATTACTTAATTAACTAATACTAAAAATTATTTGTAGTTACAAGTATCATCTACTGTAAGTGGTGAAAAATAGAGGATTCTAAAACCGACTAAACTGATTTTTATTTTTATTTTTTTATCATTATTTTATTTATTTTAAAAAAGTCACCGATTTTTTTAGGTTCAGACAGTAAAAGTTGCAAAAACACATCTTTGTCTCATTAAAAAATTCCCTAAAGAAAATATTATGAAGCCTTGTGTTTGTAAGTCCTTGTGTTTTGACCGAACACGTTTCATTTCACTCAAAATGTTTGWTTTGGAGAGGAATCGGAGCTGACACAGGAAAAAGGTCACGAGTCGGACCCCATTGCTCGTCGTAAACTGTAAATCAGACCAGAATGCCTCCTCGAAAGGTTGATGAATTCAGTTCCCAGATGTGTCGGTGGCGGTAAGAAGCATCAGACTGTGGAGAGAGAGAGAGAGAGAGAGAGAGAGAGAGAGAGAGAGAGAGAGAGAG
>NW_013952586.1:328924-344197 GCF_001266775.1 Austrofundulus limnaeus | reverse complement strand
AGAGAGAGAGAGAGAGAGAGAGAGAGAGAGAGAGAGAGAGAGAGAGAGAGAGAGAGCACAGAAACTTCGTCAGAGGAGTAAAAACTTCACAGAGATTAGCAGTAATGAGCTGTGAGAAAACAGGCTGTTAGACTCTTTGTTTCTCTCAGCAGAGAGCGCTCACACTCTCACATCTGYATGCAGCAGGGAGTTGGACACGAGCATCGTCACCATGTCTCTGCTCGGACTCGCTTTGTTTCTCTGATGGCTGGGCCTGCACATACTGATTTGGTTGATTCACAAAAAAACAAAAACTAAAAAAAAAAAAGGAGAAGCAACAAGATTATGGGCAGTTTTAAGTATGCTCAGTAATCCAGGGAAAAAGAACAGTGTCGGCTTTGTCCTCTCAGCTTTGTCTTCTCTCTCCTTTTCCACAAACGTATTTGGTTTTCTCCAAACAGGATCAGTTATTGATGAGAAAAAAATGGCATGAAGGAGGCTGTGAAGGTGCATTTTAACACCCCGGGACATTTAGTGAGCAGAAACTTAATTTAAAGATGAAACGCAGGCGTGTGTGTTTGGGTTTCAGTATAACCACTCTGTAACAGTTGCAGATTGAAAGAAGAAATAGATTTATGCTGCATTTTATATGAAACACACAGGCAAACAGCAATAACTACAGGGGCTGTAAACAGCAGAATGTGACATTGTACATGTGCTTACATCTGATGGGATCAGAGTGAAACATTTTATTTGTGTGATTGATCCATTGTTGGGTTGTGAGGCAACAGCTTGAGCAGCCGCCTCTTTCCAGTATTCAACTTCCAGCTTCTCCAGTGTGTCCTGGGTCTTTGCTGGGGTCTCCTCYCAGTCAGACCAACCAAACCAAACTAAAGTAGGTGTCCTGGGGGCATTCCTACCAGAAACATGAACCGTCACAACTTTCTCCTCAAACTGGGGAGGAGCAGCAGAACTGAACTTCTCTGTTTATCTTTAAGGAAGATTCAGCTACCCTGTAAAAAAAAAGTTATCTTTGGGTGATATTGGCAAAAATAATAATCACGATTAATTATAGCATTTAGCAGATAATGAATAATTCGCCTCGCCTCTGTCCGTCTGCCCCAGAGCAGCTGTGGCTACAATCAGTGTGTGAATGTGTTGTGAATGGGAGAACAACTGCAAAGCACTTTAGAGTCCTTGAATCCACCATCTTTTGGTTACTACCCAGAGTTTGTGGTAGTTGAGGGAACATAGACTGATCAATAAAAAGAGAGCTTCATCTTACAGATCAGCTATCACCTTTTTTTTTTGTCCATTTGGAAAAAGTCTTATGGTTAAAACTTCTCAGTTAGCTAGACAGATCCAACCTGGAGTACTTTACACTGATCCCCCAGCCAACCCTGTCCCTGACCAGCATCCATCCCATCAGTCCCCATGTCTTTGTTCTTGTTGTTGCTCCAATTTACATTAGTCAAAGCACCTCCAGAACCAGAAACCTTGGATTTTATAAAGCATGTACATAATTACTTGAGTTAGTCTCAGTTTGTAAAAGCTAGAAAAAGTAATTTGGCGTCAGAAGAGAATCCAGGAAATTAGCAGTGGGTATCCACTGGTTCCAATCCTAACGTCTTCTTACTCCTGATTAGAAAAGTAATTACTTATTCAAATAAATAGTACAAAAACATGTTTTTCCCCAATTTTGTTGTAATAAATTACTCTTTGGCATTGTTATTTTGAGTTAATTAGTCAGTTTTTTGGCTTGCAAACATCAAAGCAACATTAAATGCTGAATTCWCTCTGCAGTTTGTAAATTCAGTTCACTGGATGTGCCAGGACAATACAGCTGCACCTGACACCCAAAACAGTATTTACTCATTTAATAAATGGATATTAGATTTAAAAAGGTAGTTTTCCATTTTACTGTAACATTCTGTGTTTTCGTGTACATTGAGATTCAGAGTTCAGGAGGGATGAACAAAGTCAAATATTGATGTGTTTCTTCTCTGACACTTTGTTTTCTGCATTTCTGTTGTTTGTTTCCGTCATTATCTCAGTTTTTCACAGACCCCTGTGCCAGCAGCCCCTGTCTCCATGGTAACTGCAGCCGGAGCGGCGACGGCAGGGAGGAGGGGGAATCGGCGTATTTGTGCGAGTGCACCGAGGGCTACGAGGGAGAGAGGTGCGATCAGATCCTGTTAGACCTGCCGCCCGCCGACTGGGACCCCGTCACCCCTTCCGCTCCCGAACCGGCCACCCCGGTAACTTCCACGACGACAGCTGCTGCTCAGCCACTGCGACCAACCACAGTCCCAAGCACCACCACCACTCCTGCACCGCCGACCCTGCAGACATGGCAACCCAAACCAGGGCAGAGGCTCCTGGTTGTGCCGTGGGAGGCAGACAGAGTGAGCACTCATCATGTAACAACGTTAGATTTCTCTTCCAAACGTCTGAGGAGCTCATGCTGTGTGTGGGTTTCAGGTGATGGAGGGTCTGCACTGTGTGAGCCCTGAGCTGTGTGAGCTGACATCAGGGACCCTCACTCTGTCCGTGGAGGTGCCTGAAGAGACCGCTGTGAAGTAAGAACACATAACTGTCCTCTTCATGCAGTGTTGGAGGAAGATGAGCTGAGATCCTTCTCTGYTTTATTTCAGACTTTTCATCAAACTCGTGTTTGGAAACAACCAATTCTGTGGGTTCAGAAACCAAAAAAACAAAAAACAAAAAACAGTCAGAATGTTTGATTAAGTTCACTCAGAAGAGTTTAAATTCAAACACCTATATGTAAACATATAAAAGTTTACACTAAACACCTGACCTCTTACCACTGACTCTGAAAGTCTGAGGCCTTTTGTTCTACCTCTATTCAGCCATATTTAAAGGCTGTGTCCAAATTCAGGGGCTGCAATTTCTGAAGGACCAGACTGCACACTGCACCAAACACAATGGACCTCATGCAAGAACCGTTCATACGCACAGATTCGTTCTTAAGTTGTGTGTACGAGTGATTTAGGAGAATTTGTGGCATTCACCAATGTTTTCGTATTTTAAAATTTTTTTTTCAGATACGAACAAAATTCACGAGTGGTCCAGACCTGTCGTATATTTTACGAGCAGTCAGTCTGCTGTTATCCACTTTATATTTCGTTAGCTTGAAKATATTTCGAGTTGAAAATAAATCACACTCTATAATTATGTTGACAAGAGTCTGTTCTGTTTGAATTAGGGTTATAATTTTAAATGTTATAATGTAGACTAATGGCATTAATTGGTTAAATTAAAATAAATGTGCTTTCAATTTTGTTGTATAGCACTACAATATTATTATGAAGTTAATTGAAGTTTTGAGACATTTTAAAATGTTTTTTTCAGAAACGTATCTGACACTRGGGGGTGGGGGGTGGTTAGCGGTGCGCAACCGCTCCTCTGAAAAAATGAAAGCTATGTAACACAGTTGTTTACACTGAAATTAAAAATATTTGACCAAAGAAAAACCAGAGCAGGACTACAGAGAGAGATAAATATGATTTAGATTTTTATTTCTGACTGTACGACCCACAGGAGACACGACATTAACAGCAGTCATCATTTCATTCCTCCGGTTTAAAGCAGATCCTTTAATTCCACAGCTGACGCTGCTAAAAATTACTTTTTTTGTGAATCTCTGAGAGAAGAACTTCAATCTCCGAACTCGTAAAGTTCTTCATTTTTACTTTGCRATGTCATTCATGAATGAACTCTTCCTGGTATGTGTGGCAGGAAACATATATCCTTATATGGTGTTTTTGGGGGGGTAATTATGTAAATCACCTCTCCCTGTGCACGAGCAGCTGGATACGCATTCATCAGTTTACGCTCTTCATTTACACACTTTTCCTGAAGATAGAAGAGTTTGTTGAATCTGATGTGGCATGTTCGTACGAACCCTTCGTACAAACAAAAGTAAGAGACATTTAGGATAAGAATACAAACACGTTCTTGCATGAGGCCCACTGTGTGCCAGGTCTTTTGTCAATCGCAAAGACAGGAAAAAACTGGTTGTGACTATGGATAGTCCAGCCTTCAGCTTTATTCCCACCCTTACCCCGGTGTATGTCCTGTCGTCTAACAACGGCGATGGTACTAAACACAATTAATCAAGTTTGAAAACAGATTGAAAGTTGCAAAATATTAATATCATTAATATGATAAATTGACAGTTAGMTTAGAGGCAATACATAAATACAAGCTTGTTTACGATGACTTCTGGCAGGAATATTACAACAATGTCTAAGCAAATGACAAAAGCYTAACAACACAGCCGCTTTAAACAATCAATTATTGTACCACCAGATTTTAATTTAAAACTGTACTCCTGTCTCTTGCTTTGTCCACCATTACAAGCAAAAAACAAACAAAAAATAAAAATAAAAAAAGCAAGAAAAGATTTCCCGGATGGCCCACAATGCATCTTAGGATAGGTTGGGCTTAGAAGGATACACCAGACTTGTCCCTCAAATCGAGGCAAAAGAGTCATAACTGAAAGATCCATTGAATATGGACAGCCATCGTAGTGATGTAATCAGCCTTCAAAGTCTGCCTTCAATTGATGCAGCCCCTGCGTTTGGAGACAGCTGAAGAAAAAGTGAACTTAATATTCCTATATCTAAAACCACCAACTACACCATCAGTGCAAACTGATTTAGCTAAGAAGAAGACCAGGGCTATTCAACTGATGGCCTGCAGGCCACATCTGGCACGCAGGTGTCTTCCGTCTGGCCTGACTCAATTCAATATAAAAATAAATTATAAATCAATTGTAATTTTTAAATTTATGATTCAGTGCAAAAAAGGTAAAAGACAATAATACTTATTCTTTTACATAATGCAGTCCCCATACCATTGTCAGACAAACACCCTACCTCACATCTCTCAGATSTCCGGCCCCTGAGCTGTGGCSCCCTGARCAACTTACTTGAATAACCCTGAACTACACCCTGTTATGTACATGTTCAAGTTGGATTTYCACTGCCAAAATCCACAACATTTTTCAGCTGAAAAAAGACCAGCCTGAGTCCCACAATGCAATGCGCCAACCCCACAACTGTGGAGACAAAGTGTGTCAAAAGAGATTGACAGATGTACCAAACCCACCCTACTTTTACAGGGAATTAACAAGACAGTGCTGCTACTGAATCTGGTTCTTTCATCTTGTGGAGAGCAGTAAAGTGAAGCTAGAGGAGACACTAAACCTGATGCCTTAAGAATTACAGAAGTTATTGCCCGCCTTTCATTTTTACAGATAAAAAGTTAGTGTGGTAGTAGCAGATCGGAACACATTCTGTGAGCGCTAACAGATTTTGTAAAGTCGATTGCATGAGGCTTAACTAGAACAGCTTTAACTTTGTCCTGTCTCATCACAGGATGACTTCAGTTCATTGCTCTGGTATGAAGGGCGGCAGGTGGCATGGGTTCCCTTTTGAGTATTATTATTTTGAAAAGCTGTAATGYCCTAAGACAGCATCGCAATTGCCGGTAAATAAGAGTCAATGAATAATGCATGAGAAATGGTCAAGGTGAATGTTGGACGTCCTTGAAGTTGTTCTCATTATAGATGAGCGGCACGATGCAGGGCTCYGGTGACGATCTCAGACAAGGAGCTCCGAGCTGTGTGTTAATCAGCCTCTGCTGCTTTGTTGTCATACTGTATAATTACACCCAGTACCTGAACACACACTGACACGCGGGGTTGTGGAGGAGACAAACTTGCATGCGGCAGCACTAGTACCATCAGTGCAGAAACACTCTTATTTGTGATCAAATATGGTTGAAGAGGCYACATTCCAATCTGATCAATTGAAAATGGTCRCAAATAAAATTCAAGYTACTGATGCATCACACRGCTGCTTTAGAGGTGAAGGAGATGAAGCTCCCCCCAGATATCTGAGCTCCACATGTTGCCCTTCCAGCTGAGCGCAGACACCCTGCAAAGGAAAACTCATTTCAGCTTCAAGTAGCCAAACCAGCAGATTAATATTTCACTCACACTGCAGGCCCAGCTTCATGCTTTGCTCTCTCTTCACTGCAGCACTTTTGACACCTGTAATCCACCTATTTAAATGCAGCAAATCATCATTTTTCTTGTTTCATAAGCTTATAAGAAACMTTTAGTTTCTGATATTAGGAGTCTGATTTGATTGAGTCAATAATAAACAAACATAAAAAACAACCATCCCATTTTTAATCCTCGTTTTCTGTGTGAGGCCTGTTTCTGCCGTACAGCTAATAATACTAATCACAGCTCTTTAAAGCTGTAAACACTCATTAGGAGAAAAAAAAAGCACAACAGCAAAAGAGGTGAGAGGATAATAACAGGTTGTTTTATTTGTTTTGGTTAATGTGGGATAGATTAATTCAGAGTGGGAGTTGGGTTAGAGRTGCTGTCATTTAAACGTCACGCTGAAGCTGCAGAGCATCTTCCTTCCAACCACAGCTGACAGAAACAAACTCCGAGCCACCATCTGTCTTTCATGAAGGTTTTCTGTGAGAGATCCAGCTCAGTTCAGTTTTTTTCTTCATCTTTCACAAGCAGCTGGTGCAGTCTAGTCCTTTATTTGATAAGAACCTGAACTTGTAATTGCTTGAAAACCATTGTCTATAAAGTTAAAAACATTTTCTCCTCCACTTAGATATCCTATGTTGGCAAATTCATCTGCTTTTGTTTTGAGAATCACAGCTCTAAAAATCCAAACTAATTTTGTCCAAATAGGGGTTGATTTTGTTGACAGTTAATAACTTGTCAGACCAGATCTATGAAGTCTCTACTTYTATAGATTTCCATATACTCACAAAAAATAAAATAAAAAATAGCTTCAGGCAGAGTAAAACAATTGCAACAAACAAAACATCCATAAATAGAACAACAGGGCCAACACTGGCCTAGAAGACAAAACTATAAATCTGCAAATAACCTCCCTGAAAACAWGCCAATCTGGAGCTATTAGAAAAGGATTTTAACTAAAACAATYATGTCATGAATAAGTGATGGCAAGTTAAAGCTTTATAAAGTAGGATTTTGATAAACTGCCATAAAATCTGCCATTAAAAGTTTGGATTTTTTAAACATGGTAACAATCCATTTAGGTTGTGAACTAGCCATTAGCTTTTCAATCTGATCAGAATTAAACTATTTCACCAACGTGAGGGAGTTCATAAAGCTATCTAGATGATAAAAGTGAATTGTTCCAGATTTTTTTCACAGAAACACACAAAACATCTGAACTAACAAACTAAAATAGAGGAGCAGACACTACAGAGCAGCACACAGCAGATTAAACAAACTCATTTTCTCAGAGGAACATAAAACTTAGCACAAAATGTAAGGACATTTATGTTTATAAGATTATTTCTTTGATGTAACAATAGTTATGGTAATAAATACTCGTGACCTGGGGTACCAGAAACAAATGTCAGTAGCTACTGTTGTGTCCCGTCTTAAAGGCACAGAACATGAAAATATACCACACTACAGCAAAAAAAAAAAAAAAAAAAAAAACTGTTTCGTAGAGATTGGCGTTTTTTTATTTGCGCAACCCACATACTGAGCTCTGCTGCTCATCCCACAAATGCATGTTCCTTACAAATGTGGCACCATTCAAAAGGGAAATTAACAGGCTTTCCAATGGTGTAAGATTTTTTGTCATGAAGCATTTTTACAACAAGAAATAATCTACCAAACACAACAGAACAAGCTGAAGATGCAGCTACAAACCTATTGAACTACGTTGTAGAGCCCATGATTATCTTTCCTTTTATTATCATCGATGTTTCTTATTGTCTATCTCTGTCCTTATTTCCTTCCCTTGTTGTCCGTCTCAGGGTGGTGGTGAACACCAGCGGTGCTCCGGTGCTGTGGCGTGTGAGTGAGGACGGTTTCCTGCGCTCCTCCATTCTGAACGGGACCACCATGTGGTTCCTGCAGGCCCCCGACGGACTGGTGGTGTCGGACAAGCTGCTGCCTCTGGGACAGAACTACTTCCTCAGTGAGCCTCTACTTTCTGAGTTCAAACAGAGCAAAAATGTACAACTTCATACATGGCTGCAGTCAATGCTTGGTTATTGCCTCAAACAGCCGAGTGTTTGGTTTTTTTAATGAATAATTGCGATGTAAAGCACTGTATGAAGGTTTTAAGCAACTCTAAGATAAAGCAATACGATGAAGAACCAAAAAGGTACATTTTAATTGATTTTTTTGTCACTTAGCAATAAAAGGTGTGATGACAGAAGGAAAAATAATCAATATTTAACAGGAAGAGCCTTTCGTCTGAACAACAGCTTCTCTTGTTGGTACAACTGCAGAGAGTTTTTTTAAAGGATTTCATCAGGTTTGTTGTTCTAAACATCTTGAAGAACAAACTGTTTCTGCTCAGATAGTCGTGTCTCTTCATGTGATCAGAGATGTTGAAGTCAGAGAAGTGTGGGTGATGACGTCACATCAAGGACTCCTTGTTCTTTTTTTATACCAAATAAATTCTCAATAACTTGTTCATCATCCTGCTGTGGGATGAATGTGGAGGTGTGTGTACTTTATCAGCATCGAGGACACCATTAAAAACCAAATCCCCAGCTGCAGTGTGTTTTTATGTCCTCAGAGACACAAATGATTGTATAAGCTGAAATGGGTGCAAGGGGATGGGTAATTGACCTTTTTTGTGTCGGCGCCACACCTGAAGCTGTTTTCACCTACTTCCTGTCTGGCTGCTGACCTTCATGTGTGTTACCTCTGTGGCAGCTGCATTAGAAAGGGAAGGACATGGGCGGAGAGTTAAACCAGGAGAGGGAGCGAGGATAATGGAGAGAGGGAGAGAGGGGCAGATAAAGAGGGGCTAAAGGCAAAATGACAAAGCAGGATGGGATTAGAGGGGAGGATGGAGAAACAAGAACATGCAGGAGAGGAAAAATGAAGGTCAACTCGTGAGACATTATTTATTTAGGGAAGTTTTCAGCTTAATCATGCAAGATGAACATTTCCTCCTGTGATGACAATATTGTAGATTTCTTCTGGCTATTGGCTTTTAAAGTCTAAAAGAGCAATGACTCTGCAGCTCCAACTTTTGATGTCATTGTGGAGACGATCATTTAATCAGGGGACTAAACGACTCATCTCTGCTTTGATTGGTCGGCATATTTACGTCATCACTCCCGTCTCTGTTGGGCTCAGATCAGGCTCCAAACACCAGCCCCGTGGACCTGTCAGGTGTGATTGAACACAGTAATAAAAAATGAGAGGCTTGTAATTTAAAGATCCACAGTGGGGTGACAGGAAAACACACACTGTGTGACTCCAGCCGTCCTTCCGTCAAACACCTCACCACCAAAACACAACCAACTCCTAAATCAGGGATTTCCTGATTACACTTTCAAATCTGCCCTTTCCTCCGCTGTGGTAGGTGTGATGCGTGTGGGCGCCCCCACAGCCCCGGAGGTCACCCTGCGCCTCAACCTGACGGTGAAGGCCAGCAGCTGCGTGGAGCCCGGCAGCAGCTTCAGTGACCCTCAGTGTTCCGGGAAAGGGAAATGTGTCACGCAGCCCTCAGAGGTGAGATCCACGCCGAACACAGTTCATCATCTAAACACAATATTTTCAACACAAAGACACTACAACTGTTCCAAAAGCACAACAAATACAGAACTTTACTCCTGGTTGCTGACTGTGTACTTTCACACAGACTGCATACACAAGGACAACGTCATGCAAAATTTAAACTACGAGTTTTTATACTGAAACTGGTGCTCAGCCTTACTATTTCTTTTACTTGAATCTGAAATAATAACGTTTTATGATAATAATGGAGGGCTGATCATACTGGTAACACAAAGAGAGTATCTGCTGTTTTTGTGAAATATTGCTTATTTTATTCAAAGCTCTGAAAAAGGTATATTGGAAGCAGTGAATAAAAAACTGGTCCCGAATCATGTTTCAAACAGAATAGACTGAATCCACTGTTTTATTTTGTATATCAATAAAAGTGCAAAGTACAAGAATTTTGCAGCACATTACCTTTATAGTTCTAAATTTGTGAGTATTTAAAAGCTGTCAGCATTTCAGCTGTGTTTGTGAGAAAGTTACACATTTATATTTGCATAAAGTGTTTAAGAACTTTTGAACTCCCTGATTATAAAGAATTACAGAGGTATGAGTGATAAATGAACAGACCATTGTTTTGCACAACTTTGCAACACAATAATCTCAACTTTAGCAATATTGTGCAGATGATAACCGCAGGTGCTCCTGTTTACTGGATCCCATCCAAACCAGAAAGTGCTCACATTGTAAACAAACACGAATCTTTATCACAGGAATTAAATGTGTTAAACCAATCAAATAAAACATACACAAAAACGTGTTTTGCATATTTTTTGTTATACTTTTTGTGAGTAAATGTGTTTATTTAGTGTTCTGTTCCAGATTTATTCATGTCAGTTTTCTGCATTTTGCACCTCAATGCCAAAGCAGACACATGCTGACGGGCTGCAGCCCACCAGAACAACAAGTCCCAGCAGCTCTGATGAAGATGATATTTATTTAAAATGTTGAAAATCTTAATTAAATTCTAACGGAACAGAAAATGAACAAGGAATCAAGTCTAATCCTTGTGTTTAAAAAAGGATTTGGGTTTTATATCCCTAAAGGAAAGGCTAATGGGCACAAATGATTAAATATCTTTATCAGATGCTTGTTCTGCATCTTTAAACAGGCAGTGATTTCCATAAACACGTCTGCTTTTATTCACTTTTTGAGCATAACACATCTGTTAGATGAGAAAGGCAGAATGTGGCACTTTTGTGTCTGAAGTGTCACTGAATTCTTTTACAGAGATCAAACTCAGCCTTTCACTTTCACGAGTTTTTCCTCTCTTTTCCCTGACGTTGTTGCACCTAAACGTGCGAAACTTGTGCATGATCCTTACCCGCAGAGCACCTTCTTCTGTGAGTGCAAGGATGGCTTCACTGGGATCTTCTGCGAGGAGTTCGACGCCTGCCACCGCAGACCCTGCCGCAACAATGGCACCTGCGCTGACGTCAGGCAAGGAGGAGAGGGGAAAAACTTCACGTGCGCCTGCCAGCCAGGTGGGTTTGTGCCCGTGGTGCATTTTCAGATGGTTTTCTTCAGCCCCACCGGAGGTTGGTTTTCCAGTCTGCTAGAAAAAGAACCGCTGGAGTCTGACTGGGTGGTCTCTGCTGGTTTGATCAGAGCTTCAGACTGTTGATTTCTTCAGTCAGAAAATTCTATCTTAAAATGTGTTTTTGTTTAGTAATTCATTATAGTCTGTCAGTAAAAGCAAAATACAATACAGTTTTTAGCCTATGCCTCTGGATGATGGTTTAAGATTGAATGTTTTGTTTAAAGGGCCAATATTATGTGTTTCTCAGGCATATATTTAAATACTATACTATAATAAAGTATCCATGCCACCTTTAGTTGTTATTAAAATGCTGGTTTTATGTTTAAATAGTAAATAAACTTATCTTCTCATTACTTCCTCTTCTAATCGCCTTGAAATTGGCCTCTGTCTCTTTAAGAACCACCTTCCGCTTCCGTTTTGCCCATTTCGGTGTGGGGGTCGTGCTCGCCCGGGGGGGGGGGGGGGGGGGGCATGATGCAGTTTACTTGGCATCTGAAAATACATTTCCTCAAAGGTATTTTTAATCTGAAAAGAGCTTCACTGAGTGAGAACTAATGTTGAGAGCTCAGCAGACAGTTAGGTTTTACTTTCACTTTTACCCGAGAGCCTGCAGGAGTCAAGGGCGGGGTGTGTGGGGAGGGGGGTGTGTGCGCTCTTCCATGAGGAAGTTCAGCTTAAAGACACGTCCCAGGGGGCGTTTCTGGTCCCCACCTGTCGTTTTGCTCCTCAGCATGGCTGCCTAAAATCGCTGCAGGATTTCTCAAACATGCATAAATGAGTCAGAGCAAGGCTTTGGGCATGTTTTTTTATGAGAGTGTGACATTATGACATGATATAAAACTAAAAAAAATTGATTTTACATGATATTGCCCATTTGAAAGTGATTTCCATTGTTAGAACTTTTGGTTTTCTGAAAGAATTTCAAGTAGTGCTGTACAAAACTGAGCATTAAATAATAATAAAAAATAATACTAATAAATCAGGCAAAGTTCAAAGTAAACATTTGAGAGATTTTCAAAAAATCCTGACAAACTGATGAACAACATCACTTACAGGGATTAAACACCTTTACACAGTTTTTCCATTTAACTCTCCTGCTGCCCTCGGGTCAAACTGACCCAAAAGGCCTCAGTTTGAGGCCTTGTGAGCAGTACGAGGGTTAAAAATAGAAAAGTACCATTGTTGGTCATATCCTCCAAAATGTTGACGGTATGTTGTTGCTCTGATGTTCTGATGTGTGATGTGTGCAGGTTATGAGGGCGAACGCTGCCAGCTTCTRGTGGACCACTGCCTCTCTGAGCCCTGCAGACATGGAGCCACCTGTTTCAGCAGCCTGGCAGGGCCCAGGTGCTACTGTCCCGAAGGTAGAAACACTGTTATTCAAAAAAATAAAAATAAAATAAAAAAATAAAAAAGAAAAAACTATTGTTGTGTTAATAAACATGCTATTGATAGGCTGTTTAAGCTCTGGCACATGTATGACATGTTGGAGCTTGATTTGTTTGGCAAAAGTTACGTGATCAGTGTCCGAAGCTTCAAAAGTGCTGAAGTTACATCACTGATACCTGATTCAAATGTTTATGAGGAGGTGAATCATCTGCTGGATTCATAGTAATTTGGTGGCAAATTTGTAAAAACATATAACAAACCAGTTGTAGCGAGACATGAAGTCAGACGGTCTTTTGTGTTTAGTTTACCAGTTTAAAAGAACAAGTGAAGTAAATATAAATTGGTTGAATAAATAATGTCATGATGGTAGAGAACTGGCAGCATAAGCATCATTTCAAAACATATTGTGAATTTGTTCAGATTTTTAAATATGAACTGTGTTTACAAGAAATTACAGGAGCATCACTTAAATTGTATTTATCATAATTAACCATAAACAACCATAACTTTATTTCTTCACCCACAAAAAACACCTGTTCAAAGCAGCAGAAACCTGATAGACGTAAATGTCTCATATTAAACTCTGTCATGATAAATCAGTTCATTTTGGGTTGTTTCAAGCTGCTCTTTGTACTTTTGGCTACAAGATTGGCCAATGAAGACTGTGGGAAAGCTTTGAGTTTTCAAAACAAGCTTCAGTGCTTCTGAAAATCTTCATATGCATGTAATAGTAAAAGGTCGTACGAGATCTGAAATGATTTATTTACAAAAACAAACAAAATGCTGCTGTGGCAGCAAACAAAACTTGTGGGGATTACATCAGTGACTGACATATTCAATGTACCCTTTCAAACTAAAGAAACAAGCAAAGCAACAGGGGATGTGAAGACCAACTTAACGAACCATGATGAGTAACACCTGTGAGGGGACATCAGGTGGGCGGGGCCAGAGCAGGAACATAAGAGCAGAGAACATTTGTGGATAAAACTGACACAAATATTCTCAAAAACCTCTTCCAACTTGACATGTTGTCCAGAAACTGTCTTAACAGCTCCCATTTGTTGTCTGTTTTTATGGTAAAAATGCTAACTATTAGAAATAAAATTCAAATATCTATATATTTATTGCCAGACACTACAAAGCAAACGGGCAATTATTCAATTACCTGTGTCTGCATGTGTTTTTCTGTCCGTTAGCAAAACATTTCATGAACCACCAGCTGGTTTGTGATGAAACTGTCACAAAATCATTGTGAAATGAAGATTTACAACTGGTTCAACTTTGATGTCAATCCAATTCAAGTTGGCTGCAACAGCCACGAACCTCAGAAAACACAAAAAGAGCTACAATTCAGCCAATTTTACAGATACTGAGTTCAAACCTGGTGTGGTAGTAGCTGAGAGTTACCCCTAACACGTACTTCAAGCCCTAACAGATTACACAGAATCCCAGAATGTTCTTTAAAGGTTTGTTCAAAACACAGAGCTCAGTTCATTTTCAGCCCAAGACTATCTATAAGACTCTGGTGGTAGGTGATTTTCATGTATTCAAGGGATGGTAGACTTAATATTTTCTGCTGCATGTATCTATGCCACTCTGATGCCTAATTTAAACCTTCTTCTTCCAACCTAATTAGTCTTCATAGCCTGAACGACCTGCACCAGCCTCTCTGGGGAAATCTGCCACCACAAAAAAGCCCAATGCTTTTCTCATTGAGAGCACACTGCTTTGCAATTAATTGAAGCCACACACACAAACTGTGTTTGCACATGAAAAATGCAAGAAAGATAACAGGGTTTATGGACACACAAATAAACAACAGGAAGGAGAATAAAAAAACAAGGATGGTTGGAGGTGGTTGTTCCAGTTTTGCCTCCCAGCAGTCAGATCAGTGTTGAACTGGAGGAGGCTCAGTGGTCGACGTGAGATGGTCTGATTTTTACTGCATTAAAACAACAACCACCTTAATACACCACATGATTTATCTGCTTTTATTTGAAAACTAAATGCAATTACCATTGATTTTGCTGCCTAATTAGTACAATATATTAAATAAGGATACATGTGAACATATTGACAGTCACTAAAAATCTTTGTTAGCTTTTTCTGTGTTCATGGCAGAAGATTTTAAACTAATACTAAGATTAGGGTCAACATGCTGTTTTCGTTATATTTATTCATAATTCTTAAAAAAGTAAAATTAAGAGCCTGACATTCTGGTAATAAATTACAAAAATAAATAAATAAATAAAAATAATTACTAAAAATTAATAAATAAAATAAAATAATATAATAAATGAAAAAAAATTCAGCATGAAAACACTAAAAATTATGGAAGCGTATTGATGATATGGAGAAAAAAATATCTGAACAATATCACGTTTGTACAATATACTTATGTTTTACTAACATGATATTATGTTGTAAAAACATGATAATTATATTGTATAAATGTAACATTTATATTGTACAAATGTGATAGTTTTCAGAAATTTATTTCCCCCCCATGAAATCAATTTGCTTCTGTATAAAACTGTGCTGAATAACTGCAAAGAATTGATAAAGGAGCTGAAACTGAGTTGGTAAAGCCAAAAGAAGCAAAACCCTAGCTAAAAGCTAAATGCTCAGGGAGGATTAGCTTAAAGTTAAAATGAGTAAATCTTTAAATAAAGAAGGGAGGAAAAAAAGCTAAGCTGAAAGTTTAGCTAAGGATTATAATTATTAAAATACTATCTAAAAG
>NW_013952586.1:325631-328890 GCF_001266775.1 Austrofundulus limnaeus | reverse complement strand
TGTGTGTACTGGTTTAACTATTTAGCACCGATGTTGACAGTAATTGTCTCATGACTGATAACTGGAACACCTGTTTGGATTATTAAACAGAAAACAATCCTCTGGATGTTTTCATTTGCTAGAAACGACACAAACAGCAACATTACTTACACAAAAGTGATTATTTAGACACTATCAAACTCCCAGAAAGCTTTATAGTTGTGTCTTCAGCTGATAAATAAATATAAATGCAGTGAAGCAGTTAAATGAATGTAGATTATGTTTTTCATGCTGCTCAGTGCCAAGCCCAGAACTCCCCTCCCGCCTCCATGAATCTCCTCTAAATTATCTGTCAGTGTTTTGCCGCAGACACAGGCAATAAAAGGCATGACGGCTTCATAATCGCCGTCATCACAGATGCATCAGCTCTGTGATCACTTTGCCAGCCGCGTCAGCATGAGCTGCATTTGATATTTTCCACAATGGATTCACTCTGCAGGGTTCCTGATGTTTTCATTCCTGTTTGTGTTCCTGCTGCTTTCACCTCCACTTGCACCAGAAAAACTCCAAAAACAAACAAAAACAAACAAACAAACAAACAAAAAAAAAAAACAGAGATTTTGAGAAAAAACTTGAGCTAAAATAAAAACTGAAATATAGTAAACATGAACTGTTATTGCCATCATTTATAAGGCGATAACTTGACTCCAGATGTTATTATTACTTTCATGTCATCAGTATTGCCCTCTGCCCAAGGTGAAGCAGTGATAATGTTTTTTATATGTTGTGTTGACACACATAAGACAATTTAGCAAAAAATGTATTTTAAATAGGATCTTTAGGCACTGTTACCAGCAGCCTGTCACAAACAGACAGTTTCTTTCCTTTTCTTGAGTTGAACGTATAAAAAAACACATAAAAACATTTTTTTCTTCTTTTTTAAAAACAATGTAGAGCTGTTAGCTGAAAAATACACACACGGTCTGATCAAGTAATGCATCAGTTATTTTAGGACTGTTCATCTGCTGTAAGAAACATTTATTTTTCTTATTTTTTTAAGTTCTGACACRTCTGTTTTTGTCCTCAACACTGCACAATATGCAGGTCAAATACAAAACACTGGATAGAAAATGAACAAAAAGCAGCCTAAGTTTGAAGAAGAATTCAGAAAACATGAACTATTGAAAGATGAAAGTTTTGCTACTTTAAAAGGAAACTACAAAGCAAATAAAGAACTAAACTCTTTTTATGATGAGAAACAGTAATAATGAGTTTTAGTTGTTTTGGTCAAACCTTGTAAATAACAATATGCTCAACCTCATCTAATTGTGCAATCAGAGCTCACATTATGTGATTCAAATTTCTCTCATATACTTTCTCTCATAGTTAGTAGTAKATGTACACCCAAAGATTACATCTACAAGTTTCATTAAAATCCATTGAGTGGTTTATGAGATATTTTCATCACAGTCAAACAGGGCTGACACTCCGGTTCTTCAGAAAACATATTCTCTGGTCCAACATGAGATTCATTCAATGAGGTTCAATTGTATCCTGATTTTCTATTTTCCAAAAATGATATTGTAGAAYGTTGCTGTTTTTTTATTATCATTACAACCAAGGTTTGTAAAGAGACAGAGGCCAATTTCGAAGCATTTAGAAATGGCTGTGATGGGAAGTAAAATAAATTTTTGATTTATACATATTGACAGCATTTTGTAGCAACTGAAAGTGACATAGTTACTTTAATTTGGTGTAGAATTAAACAATATGCCCGAGAAACACATAACATTAGCCCTTTAAAACTYGGTCCAAGCCAAAGGCCAATTTTTGTCAGTATTTACTGAAAAAATGTTATTAACAAATTATTCTTATAAAAGTACAAATGACATTTTCCAAATTATGTTTTATATAAAAATTTAGAACTTACCTAACCTGATGAAGAAARAAAGAAAATCACGATAAAAGATTCTTCATTCATTTTAGCACAAATAAGCAAATCAGGTAAAAAATAATAAACACTGACAAAAAGTCCAAATATATGACTTTAAAACAAGAAGATAATACAAACAATATATAGTAAATTCTCTGTTGTGCTTTCCACAGCAAAATAATAATAACAAAAGAAATACTGAAAAATTCGTAGTAATTTTCTTGCTTTGAAAGTTGTCCAGCTGTCATGAGAAGAATTGCACTAAATCCTGTGACCAAAAAGGGAAACCATAAAACTATTTTACATTTAAAGTATTACCTTTGGAGCCAGATAAAATGCTAACAAGGGCCAGATTTGGCCTGCGAGCCTTCAGTTTGACACGTGATCTAGTAGTTCATGAAATCATTTCTGACATAACAAATGAACACTCATTCAAGTTTGTATTTTCGTTTAAAGATAAAGTAAACCTGACCCCTAACCCACCAACCACGTTATTAGAAATAGATTTTGATTTCCAAACTACTGGTTCTGAAAAGGCTGGACGACTATGAAGATGCAACAATATCCTCTRAATAAACCAATAGGACTCATCTGTAACCTCATCTGTACAAAAACTGTAGAAGCGTTTGTTTATTCTAATTTAAAGAAAAAAAGGTTCAGTTAAAATGAACTCTTTATGAGTCTAATATGAGTTCCACAGACGTGATAAAGTTCATTATCATCTGGTGTCTGCTGACAAAAGAGAGTGAAGTGTGAACGTTGGTGCTGCTGTCAGATGGCAGAGAAACAACTGAGGTGACTGCATTTTAAATGGTGACTTTGTGGTAAGTGCTAGGAGCAGCAAGAAATAGACTGTTAACTCTGTGCGTACGTGCGTGCGTGCGTGCGTGYGTGTGTGTGTGTGTGTGTGTGTGTGTGTGTGGATATTTGTGTAGAGTTGAGAAAGAAAGAAAATATTTCTTTAGAGAAAGCTCAAGCTGCAGCCTCAGAGATGCTCAAAGAGAGAAGCAAGGGAATTAACCGTGACAGGAAGTAAAAACAAATCATACATCAAACTTCTGGATGTGTATTTACATGGCAAGGAAAGAARAAAAAAGGGGGCGCAGACTTTGGCAGTGGACGGAAAGAGAAAGGAGAGTGAGAGTTTAATTCTGGTAAAAGATRAATGTTCTTACAGAATAAAAAGAAAAGGTTGCGGATCAATTGATGCTTGAAAAGAGATGTCTTCATTAGTTCAATGGAGCATCTGGTCCAGTCAGCAGCACAGGAGTTTACTGCTGTCCTACTGTAAATCAGAGCACACACACACACACACACACACACACACACACACACACACACACACAC
>NW_013952586.1:312160-325511 GCF_001266775.1 Austrofundulus limnaeus | reverse complement strand
CCACAACTGTTTCTATCAGCATTTTAACAGCCGAAACTAGCAGATGGAGAAGAGAAAATTAAAATTCATCTAAAGGGTGAAAAAAAAATTGCTCGGTTTATTTCAGCAGCACTTCTCTGTACAACAAGAAAGATGAAAACTCACATTGTCAGTATGGCCAAAACTAAAGGTCTTTGGGATAGTTCAGCTATGTATGAACAATAAACATCTTGCCTGTTGTAGATAGCTTTTGGAACGACTTTAGTTTGGAGGAAAACAGTTTTTTTAACCGCTTCAGTCAGTGTGACTGCTTTTCATAAATCCTTACATTACTTTCAGTTTTCACAGTTATTTATATCTTATGATACTTTGAGAACAAATAATCGTCAGCAGCTAGCTGTAACATTTTTTAGAGCAACCTAGTGTAGTTCAACCGGAATATCATATTTTTTTCGGCCATTCTCAAAGTCAAACAGCCGGGTACTTTCACGTGACCATGTTGTAAACGGAGGCTGACATATTGGTTTGGGGGAGAACAGGATGAGTTCCTCTATGTGGAAAATAGGAAAAATGGTGAAAAGTTGCTCTGGGACTGCATTTCTCGCGTGAAAAAAACATCCAGAGATAAAATATTATTTTTTTCTAACTGCAAGAGTGAGGGGAGAGAAATAAGACACGTCATTCTGCCTCTGCAGACCTCCGCGTTTCTCCTTGTTTAAAAAAAATTGCCTCATTGGTTTGATTCAAAACACTAAAACTGGCTAAAATGAAGAGTAAACACTCAAAACTACACACTAACCATAAAATCCAAACATGTTAAAAGTCACAGATCTAATTAATAAAGTCCTGCTCTCACCGGCTCTTCATTGCCGCCAATCTACATTCAAATTTCGCCTCTTTTTATTTTCTTCTTCCTGTACATTTTTTAGTGTTTGTCAGATAACTTTAAGCCTCAGTCAAAATAGAGGTCTGGGGGCTATATTTTTTTTTCGGTTTAAGAGAAAGACGAAACTGATGATGGACAATTGTGTTTTTTTTCCATGAGATTACTGTGTTTCCTGCTCCCTTCAGCTGCAGTTTTCCCCCATAAAAAAATGGAGGTTGAAATCATGTGACTGAATGACATCACGCCAACTTCGAGAATAATAACCTTGTGAGAAATAACATTGGAACTTAACCCCACTTCAAAGTATTCAAAATGTTTCATCAAGCTCCACTCTTAAACAAAAAAAGTGTTGAAAGTACTGAACTTAGATCTTGGAAGTTTTTAGTTTGCTTCTTTGATGTTTATTTGTGGCATTTTCCTTTCTCTTCCAACATTATTAGATTCACACTAATGTTTTCTCCACTTTCCTTCCTCATCCCACATTGGTGTGGCAGGCTACCAGGGTGCTTCATGTGAACAGAAGGTTGACCCCTGCACCTCCAGCCCCTGTCACAACAACGGTACCTGCTACGCTCAGGGCCCCGGGCCCCTAGGGTTCGCCTGCAGCTGCACCGCAGGCTTCACAGGACCCACGTGCGCCCAGCTGGTGGACTTCTGTGCTCTGAACCCCTGCGCCCACGGGGTCTGCCGCAGCGTGGGCAACAGCTACAGGTGTCTTTGTGTCCCAGGTAAGGCTCAAGAGATTTGAACCTCATCAGTGTTTTTAGTAGAAGCTTGAGTTCCTGATGGGTAATGATTATTTATAATAAATTACAGTCAGGGGACTTCACAAAATGACATTTTTTTAGAGAATTCTTTGACTTCAGAATGTATCTTTGTTATGCAGTTGTATTTTTTTTCTGGTCCCATAGAGATTATATCAACTTTTCAAGTACAAAAAAAAAAAACACCTTCCTGGCTACCCCACAGTTTTAAGTCTTCCTTAAGTCAATGTCTCACTTGACCGATGGACGCCTTGGATGTTTCTTTCATAACTCTAGTTTTCTAGAATTACAAAAACAAAACAAGTGTCAATCCACTTTATTTAACAAGAAAACAAAGGGCTGCCAAGACAGTTGAACTCTACTTACAAATCTTCCTGAGACCTGAGACCTGGACATATGGAGGACTGGGGCAGTGTCTAAACAACACTTAATGCTGGAGGGACAAACATTTAAGGGGAGACACTGATGAGCTGAATGACAAACACTTGAGGAAAGACAACAAGGACAGATGGGCAAGGCAGGAGCAGAAACAACAGGAAGAGAAACACTGAGGACACAAGGTAACAGCACAAAAAGAGATACATCTCAAACTCAAACCACAAACTGATACAGTTTTTATGACTCAAAAACTCTGGGAATATTTTGAGCTAGAGATTTTTGCACGACTTATTTTGAACATAATTCAAAATTCAAGCATCAAGACCACGAACCTCTGAAGTTGAAAACCTCTGCAAATGTTTTGAGATATTCTGGAGACTCTTTTGTGAATGCTATGGGCCAAATAGGTGCACTGGAACAGTAGATCTACTGGCTTTCTGAATGTCTTTCAAGTGTTTCATTTGGCTCTTTTTTATCCGTTCTACATCTCTGACAGTGACAGCATGTTGTGCTGTGTGATTTATAAAAAAAGATAAGGATTGTGAACAAATGGAGGACAGAAGAAGAACATTTAGGTCAAAGGAAAAAAAGTCGTGTTTGAGAAAAATAAAGTAACCCACCAACGACCTGACACCTGAAAGATGCCTCTTCAGTTGATCAGAAAACCATTGTCACCTTAAAAAAACCTTTAAATCCTTACTTGTCTGCAGTTTTCTCAACATTTTTTTTTGCAATAAAACTTTGTGATATGTGAAAAGATGRCCCTTGTATAACTGGCTCACACTCTGAAGCTGTAAACGTCGCCTGGCTCAAGGAGAAGTTATTTTTAGATGGGATGATTGTGCTGCCAATGCCTCTGTGATCAAATCAATTGTGCGAAATGATGGCTTATCATTATCCACTGGCTCGCAATTACCTTGTCGTGCCGGTGAGATGGATGACTTTCTCAGTGGCCTTTCACATAATGTGACACTTTGGCCCCGCTGCTCTCAGTTTATACAATCTGTCAATAGAACAGTTTTAAAGTCATATTTGAGATTTCCCCAAGGAGACAATAAACTATGTTACAGAACATCATATTGTATCATTTGTTTTATTTGTTCTGTATTGTGTCATGTTGAATTACTTTGGGTWGGGGGTGGCGGCGTATTGTGTCTACTGTGCAGTTGCTACCCAGTTGACCCAGTTCTGGCCCACACACTCCACTAATACTCAGCCCAGATACCTCGAAGAGKGACAGCCCTTTGGTGGTCCAGACCTGGTTTGCCAGAGGTGGTCCATACATGGGCCAACACCACATAAACCAACCCACAACTGGGCCAGTTGTGGCATTCCATCTTAAAAACAGCGCCGTCATTGCCAGACCTGGCCCACTTCCTGGTTGACAAACTTCATGCCAGCAGTCAGCCAGCTTGACACCAGATTTGGCCCACACTCTGTGGGTAATTTTCCTGTTTATTTTGTATCACGGTTACAAATGTTCAGACGTTATACATTGTGAAGAGTTCATTTTACGCCTCGACTCTGGAGTTTTAGAATTTCACTAACAAGGAAATGCAACCGAGGCTTATTTTGCAACTTTTTCTCCTTTAATTTCCCTATCTTTGGGAACAGTGCAGCATCTGTGCCGTGAGAGTTACCGCTCGAGTTCCTAATTCAAGCTCTCTCGCTGTGCCCTGATGCAGAGCGGGCTTTCCAATTATTTTCATATCTTGCAACGTCTCTTCCACAGCCGCTCTTATTTGTTTGTTTTCTTTTATTCATTTTTTTCACACTTATTGTCCTTTTGTCCTTCCTTGTCTTCAWATTCATTCTGTTTACCTCACCTCATTTCCCTCTCATCCATTTTTTTTGTGCTCGTTGCTATGCTGAAGCAGCTGACTTCCATGTGTGCTCGGGTGTGTGTTTAGGACTACGCTGCTGGTGAAGATCCAATCAAATGCCTCTGCTGAGCAGACCCTGTTTAATGGAAATGGTGAAATGAACGATTTAGCCATCAGCATCCCGGACATTGCAACAAACGCACACAAAGAGACCAAATTGTTTCTTTACCTCAGGAGAGCGTCAGTGTGTGATCGTCTCTTCTATGTAATTAGATGGAAAGCGTGGAGCTGTGTTAAAGCCTGCCAGCTGTTTGAAATCCAGCTGCTGGGGAGCTAAAAGGAAGTCTTCTTCCAGATTCCTGTAATCCAGCTCACAGGAGACGCTGCCAGCCTTCCGGTCGGCCCCACAGACGACAGACAGAGTCCTGGAAAAGGCACTTGACATTTTACTGGCATTTCGCAGACAGGACTCGGGAGCTGGGCTCCTCATTAAATTCTGGTCTCCTCCTCCTCAAACGCACRTTAGCTGTGGCCCAAAGAGAGTTTGTTGAACCTTCAGTCAGCACTGGGACCCAACTGGGAMATGGATGGGATGAAAATAGATTGTTACACATTTGAGTAAGAACTACAGAGACACTGTTGCTTTGACATCAGTAGTAATGTAGAAAACCTCAATAAAACTGTTTAAATGGACTTGTGAAAAGCAGCATCAGGCATTAAATAATTAGGTTCTCTAATATTACAGCTATTTATTAATTATAAGCTCAATTCTGTTCATTTTGAGACTAAAGTAATTGTCATAGGAAAAAAAATCAAAACACATTTGTACATAAAAAATCACTTAGAATTTATTAAACAAACAACCAAAACACATTTCAGTCTTAAATATTGTGTGTTTATTTACATTTTTTACTTAAATGTAATTTGATGAATAAAATTAAACAAATTTTCCACACGTGCAGAAAATAATATTTTTTTGTTCTCTCTAAGTAATATTTTCAGGTTCCATCACTGTAAACTTTTAAGATTAACATTTTATTTTATTTTACTGCTGTTGATTTTTATGTAAATTTGGGTCGGATGAACTGAACTACATGTTGAATTAACATATATGAAGTTTAATCCTGTAAMTCTTATTGCATCTGATTTCTTTTTCATTCAACAAGCAGATGGAAGTAACAACAATCAAACATCTGTTCGTACAACTTGATTACATTAGCCTTTCACTAAAATGGCTAAATGTTTCCTAGAACAAATCTGACAATTCCTACTAAAAGAAAAACATTCACCAAGAAAAATTAGTGTAACCTATCCAGTTTTTATTAAATAAATGAAAATTGAATTAGTCCTAAATATCATTTTGATAAAGTCCAGACATATTAAATCACAATAACAACACAATAGCTTCTTCTTGAAAGAAATACACAACCTTACCTAACGTTTTAATTTCTGTTTCACTTTTTCATCGTTTCTTTTGTAAAATTTGGTTTGTCAGTTTTTGTATTCACCTCATTAGCCCACAGAAGTTAAAAGTACTCTTTGCAAATTATAAAATTTATCCAACTTAGAAATAGTTATCCTGAACTATATCAAATGATTCAGTTTTAAACTGGTAGCTCCAGTGGTTTTATAGATGATATGCAATTCTGAAATGTGGGGATGCACTCAATGTAATCAAAGCACTTCTATCTAAAACCACATGAACACTTGAGTCACATAATTGATTTACGTTAGCTTGGCAATAATCTGTGTAGGTAAATAAACATGGTGGAACTGGACAAGCATAGAATCTCAAAAAAGATTAAATATAAAAGTGAATCTGCTGCTCGAAACTAAAGAAAAGAAAAAGAGCAAGTAATTTTCAAATGCTGTCTAACTTTATTCAAACCGGAGCATGAATGTGTGTCAGTACACACAAAGAGTTCTTCCATGGACGTGGACTTTTTTTTCAGTCATTTTGCCTGTTTCTGCAGGTAAAAAACTCAGGTATATGTTGACATATTTTTAATTTAGGGACATATCAATATTAAGGAAAAAAAAACCTGCATGTGTTGTTTCTYACTTTTGACCAGTCTTTGTGACAGTGTACTAAGTTCCTTCAACAAAGAGCAGGGAAGCGGGTGCTGATGGGTATTTATGCCAGGATGGTGTTTTGATCCTGATTCATTCTGCTTCAGTCCACAGCTGCCATCCTATGGAAAACACTGAGCACTGCATGTCTGTGTCGTTTCTATTTGATATTGAAACAAAGAGCCAAATACGTTGTTACGTGCCTAAATCATAAATTTAAACACTTTAAAGTTTTTAAATACATTTATGGGATCGTATTGTACAGAATTCAGAAGGTCTATAAAAAGAGAAATATGGAAGKCTCTTATTGGGATGCCTCTGAGCAGAAGGTGAACATTACAGCAGCTCTGGGAGACTCCTGACTCGGTGCTGCGTGAATCATGAATACTGCTTCATCACCGGCTAATTTTTAACCACCTTCACTGAGCTAAAGTTTCCAGGAGGTAAAACTTCTCTCTCTTTCCTGCAGGATSGTTTCGAACCAGACCTCCTTTCTGTAGAGGATATTTTCAGAGCAGGCATGCTGTGTGGTTTTAAAAACTATAAACTGACTAAAGTCTGGTGTGTCTCGTTAAGGCTACCATGGGCTGTACTGTGAGGAAGAGCACAACGAGTGCCTGTCTGCTCCCTGCCAGAACTACGCCACCTGCAGGGATCTCATTAACGCCTATGAGTGTGTCTGCACGGCGCACTTTGAAGGTATATGTGTGAACTAGCTGGCAACCCCTCTGGGGTTATAATAAAGTGATAAATGTGCWGAACCACGGTGAGATCCTTCTGCTTGCGTCTGTACAGGAAGGCACTGTGAAATCTACAAGAATCCATGTTTGAAGGTGCGCTGCCAGAACGGAGGCCGCTGTGAGAGTGTGGGACTTAACGCTTCCTGTGCCTGCCCGTCTGGATACCAAGGTGAACACTGAATGGCTCTGTAAAGTTCACGTCCAGCGTWGAAATGGGACAAATGGCTCCAGATCTTTATGAGCCATTTGTTTCATAGAGCTGTTCAATAGAGCCTTTTGGTTTTGAACGAGTGACGTCATCATGTAGGGATATACCATCAGATCACGTGGGCGGTACCGTGTGTTTTGTCAAGCAGAATTCCCCCTACCCCGAGCTTCTTTACTCCACCTCTCTGTCTGTTTTCTGTGGAAAAGTGAAGAAGGAGCGATTCTGTGRTTAGGGAGGTAAAGGAGTAAAATAAATAAAACGTCACTTTACTGTCTGAAACTTGGTTCCTATCAGTCATTGGAGCCATTTGAATGATTCAAATTGTTTGTGAACATCACATCTGTAGTCCAGAGTTCATATGAGTCACAGCTACCCAGCTTTGATCTGAAATATTACATCTCTAAGATAGGGACAGAAAACAACTAAGCTGAAAAAAGATAAGAGTTATAAAGAATGATAAGAAAGAGACGACAAAGAATCGATCAAAAAAAAGATTAAAAACAAATAACTGGACTTTTGTTGTGAAGCTGAAGACAGTTTGTTTTCGTCCAGGAAGATTCCTCAATTGAAAATGGCTGGAGTAGAGTGGTGTTGTTAGTGCTTGTTCAGACCTCTATATCAGAAACAACATCTTCTCCGCAGATGCATGGCTCAACACAGGAGAATCAGCTCTTCAAGACAAGACTCATGTGCCTACCTGCACCTCAAGGATGAAGATCACTTTTTGAGGACCAAAATGTTGATATTTAGGACAGATAAGACAGGTGGTTTGAGAGGAAGTGAATGAAACCATTTACATCAAACAAGGAAAAAAAAAAGCAACTAAACAGAAGAGGAGGTCTTAGGTTTCAACTTTCAAAACGTACAGCAATRGGTTTGATTCCTACTCAGTTTCATCTCGTTTCACATCTTCATTCATGTGACGGAGACATTTCTCCTGTGAGTCRGGCTAACAAAGAGCCTRACCACTTTTTATTGTGAGAGACGARTAGTTTCTGGTTTTCTACATGTGAGGCACTGACRAGGCTTCTCATGCAGGTCTACGTTTATAGCTTGGAACTCCACACTACTTCAGACATTTTAAAATGAAAAAGCTTCCTGGATGGGACACGAAACATCTTCAGCTTCAAAATAGTAGTCAAGCTTTTTTTAACCTGTTTTTATTGATCATGACCTGAATGACTGAGGATCCTGATCAGCACAACATTAAATCGAATAAATGTAAAACAACCTAAATTAGACACAAAGAAAACCTAAATACTTAAAAACTGTATCTGTATCTGTATCACAAAACTAAAAAAATGGCAACATTAAATTGAATACTAAAATGGAAACACACGAGATGACATTTAACAATTATAATCAGATGACCGGAATACTCCTTTAGACACAAAATGACCTTTAAGTGAGATAAAGAAAAAAAACAAAAACAATAAGTAGCTAATGACAACACAGTGACATCAAATACTTCAAAGTATTTTTTAGAATATATAAATGTTAACTTGGAGGTCCTGATCACTGGTAATTCATCTTTGACCCAGCTATAAAAAATTATAATTTCAGCCAGAAAACCATAAGCAATGAAAAGGTTTTATAAATAAATGTGAAAACGACTACGTGTCCCTGGTTCCTCCTTTTGTGGCGTTGCTCATTACTGAATCCTCCCTCACCTGTCTGCTCAGGGGAGAGGTGCGAGGTCGACATCAACGAGTGCGAGAGCGACCCCTGTCACCAYGGTGCCACCTGCATCGACCAATCAAACGGCTACACCTGCCACTGTCCAAATGGGTGGGTGGGCCCCAGCTGTGAAATCCGTAAGTCTTTCTGTCAGAAAGCATCTACGTGGCGAYCAATCAAAACAGCTGGAGCTGAAAGGCTGCGTGTGTTTGTTTGTGTGTTTGTTAGACCTGCAGTGGAAGCCTGCACACTCTGAGGACGCCCTGACCAACATGCCCCGGCACTCCCTCTACATCATCATCGGAGCTCTGTGCGTGGCGTTTGTCCTCATGCTCATCATCCTCATCGTAGGCATCTGCCGCATCAGCCGCATCGAGTACCAGGGATCGTCACGCCACGCCTACCAGGAGTTCTACAACTGCCGCAGCATCGACAGCGAGTTCAGCAATGCCATTGCATCCATCCGCCATGCCAGGTGAGRGAAAATTAAAATTTGGATGTTTGAGTTTTAAAAGATGCAGCTTTGCTTTTGAATGGTCCCTCTTCTGAGGAGTGTTAGCTCGACTTTCTTATGAAAGCTTCTCCCCGATTCTCTGAACCAAGACCATTCTGACTGCTGTCYGCTGCAGGTAAAATACTGACTTATAACTGCACACTTCAGAAAATATGAACTCAGTGATATTTAACCCCTTAGTTTATTGTTTATATCACCTTCATGAGAGACATTATACATAACTGGCAAAAAATGAAAATAAATAAATAAAWAATAATTGTTATCACTGATTTAGTAAAGTATCACACAAACTTACAAGGTTTATCATCGTAAATGCAATATTTTATTTAATTGTTGTCTGCGTTTCCTTCTAACTTGACGAGCATTRATGAGCCAAAAGAATGTTTCAATAAACATTTTGTTTCTAAAACATGACTGGCTTTGTGTTTTCTCACCAGATTTGGGAAGAAGTCTCGGCCCGCCATGTATGAYGCCACTCCCATCGCCTATGAGGACTACAGTCCAGAAGACAAGCCTTTGGTTACCCTCATCAAGACGAAGGATTTGTAAAATACGGCCATCTCTAACTGTCACAAGCTGGAAACACATATGCATTCACAGACACATACTGTACATACATACATACATACATGCAGGGTTGCCAGATAAGAAATGGCGGAATATTGTTTATGCCCCTTTAAATTGATTGTATTTTGAATAAAACTATCATATGTGCTGAGGGAAGGTGCGCWTTTCAGCCGAGATGTGGTTTTGAATGCCTGGTGAGCACACGGTCTGACGGKTCGGATTACACGACAATAAATAGGTGTTCACATGAATGAAAACAAGTTTCGTTTAGCGAACAGAAATGCCAAAACTATTGTACATTTGAGCTTTTTAACAACTATTTGTCATACATTGTATGGACCCTAAAGCTATCACATAAGTTACTGTGTCTAGCAACACTGCATTATATCATTATAAAAAACACAAGTTTTTCCTATGAGGGAGGAAAAAAACTGCAAATTTAACTGAATGTAAAGTGTGATCAAACATATTGTAGTTCARTAGAGACAAAYCTGAATTTTATTACATGTATTTTCCTGTAAAGTCAACAACAAGGCTTTACTGTAGCATAAGAACATTACAGATGAAGGCCGACACTACAAATAATCTCCGCTGTATGGAGTAGATGGCTTTAATCTGGACCAGMTTGTCTGTCTGTAGGTGAGGTCAAAACATCCCAGATCGCTCTGACAAAAGCCCTCAGAGGTGTAGTAGAATTAGACACACCTCACACGGTCACATCCACCCAATCTGTTTCTGTATTAAAACCCCATCACCATATGCGGTAGGTTGCCTTACTTTGTGCATGGTTAGAYTTGATGTTCCTCTTCGCAATATTCTAAATACTCGTTGGTTGTTTTTATTTTTCAGTGCAGACGTGTGTTCCTCTCCGTCGAGATCGTGACAAATGTTTTCTTTGAYGTGGTTAGCAGATAACACACATACAAGTATAAAATGTTAGTCACGTTAACTTTTTTCTCATTATTTTTCTTTATTTATTTTAAATAATTACCTTGTTTCTTAAATACTACCGTGCGTGGTGTAAGAATAGTAAAGAAGGTGGGTCTGCTGGAGCTTCGGAGACCCTATCAGAAAACCTCCTGTGTGTATTTCAGTGACATTTAGGAGAMTAGGTAGATACATCTCTCACTTTCACTAATAATATTAATAGTAATAATAAAAGTTGGTTTCACTAGTGTACCTGTCAGTGTACAATGTCACCTCTGCAACTGACAGTGTTTTGGAGTTTCTGGGTGGCGCCTTCAAAGCCACAGAGTTTGCGAAGAAAGGAAGAGGAGACTGACAATGAGGATATTTATTCCAGAATATTCTGTCTGTGCTTCTGTGTTCTGCCAGTGGAAAACTTTCTGTCTGTGCAGCTTTATGTCRACTCAACTCAAGGTCGAGCAAAGTCTCACCAACGGGCTCCGCTAATCGTTTCATTTTTTGTTTTTCCTCTTCCTCTCTGAGTTTTAAATGCAGCAGCAACATGATTACCTATTATCTATGTTGAATTATATAAACAATAAAGATTTAAGTGAACGTAATCTGATCAGGTGCAGTCTTGTGTCGTATTTTGTTTTACTCTCGCTGATGGATCCATCACATTTGCTTATGTTTTTTGTGTCATAATTTGTTGTACTGTGAGGGTATTTGTCACCMAAAGGTAAGTCTGTTAGCAAAATATCTCACAAACCAATCAATAAATAAAACTGTCAGGAGCCAGTTCAAGATGGCCTCCACAGCTAATCTACACTAGCCAACACAAAATGACAACAGTTAGCTGTTCCCAACACAAACTCTTCTTTTCAAGGTCTGAACAAAATGGCTACAATTCCAAAATCTCTGAGCACAAGATTTAGTTTAAACTCTGGTATGAAAGATGGTGGCTGATATGCATTCCATTAAAAATGCACATCACTTTGAATGCTTTAATTCAAGTTAACGAAAAAAAAAAAACTTTTTCAGCCGTTTTTCCATCACAACAAATGAGTCCAAATTATAGATCAAGCGTATTGCGAGGAAAACGACTGACTATGTTTGACATGTCAGAACAATAGTGAACAAAATACCAAATTATATTTAGACTACAAGCGTATGGCGTCCCAGTAAATGAAGGACTGCCAGGGTTTGTTTTTGAAAAACACAGATCTTTATTTACAKCGCTGCACCCAGCAGACTGAGGCGTCCGTCGTGGGAAAGGTCTTTTATGGAGTGTTAGTGATGTGAACACCCTCACTGACCTCAGGCTTTGCCCAGATGTTCCCACATGTAAACACGGCTAAACACAGACCTCGGCTGTTGTGACGCTGAACACACCTACGTATGCTGTGTGTGTTATGACATGCACACGCCCATTGTAGAAGCAACAGATGGTAATGCTGCATCTGTTTTGGAGACTTTGTGCTTGATCTTTGACCTGTGAGAATCATGAAGGGTTGGACATTTTGCTGTTTTGTCTGTTAGACAGCTTTGATACTGATTTTAAATCAACCATTTTACAGGCTAGTTTCTTTACAGGGTGTTTTTTATCTAGTGGTTAGCTACACGTTTCAAGAACAATAAGTCATTAAGCGTTGCCCACAATGGGCCACACAGAACACTTTTGTTGTCAGAARGTAAAATTAGGCCATTCCCCTCTGAAAACAATCAGGTGAACTGGATTTAGAGGATTTAAAGGGATCAAAATATGTGGAAATAACATTCTTTACCCTCAACCAGATTTATGAGATTTAGAGGGGTTAGAGTTTTCAAATTACCACGTAAGTTTGCTATAGATGTTTTACATTTGATTTTATTACTTTTAAACCATCCATCATCTGTACTTGCTTCTTCCTTTCAGGGTCACGGGGTCTAATCGTTTTTATTTTACTGAATTTCTACATTGGCTGTTGATTTTGGGCAGGGTGGTTGGCCATCTCAGGCCTTTAATGCTCCCTTTTTGCAGTTAATAGCAAATGTAAAATGTGACAAGAGAAAGAAAAAACTTTTAATCATCAAAAATACTGGCTGTTAAATTGRACAACTGTTGATCAAGCTATTACCGGTTCATGAACTTTCCACAGAACGGGACCTCAAAAGACGTGAATTATCCTTTCGAAAATGTCCTTCATAGTAAACATTTTGACAATAATTTGTAAACACTTGTGTATGTTTATGGTGTACATTTAATTAAAAACTTAAATAAAAAATGGCAGTTTTCCTAATGGGTTATTTCTAAACTTAGTACAAAAGTAAGGACATTTGTGTCTAGCAGATTATTTATTTGTTGTAACAATGCTTCTGAGCAATACATCTTATACTGCTGGAAAGCCTGATGATTTCTCTTATAAATGGTGTCACATTTGTAAGGAACATGCCTTTGTGGGTTGAGCARCAAATCTGGGTATGTGGGTTGTATACACATGAAAAAAGTCAAATCTTCTCTGCCAAACAGCTTATTTTGTTGTTAATGAAGCTTGTTTTGAGCTTCTAGTACACCCAGGTGCTGCCAATCATGTGCCTGATATAAGATTTATTGCATATAAGCATTGTCCTGATGCATCTCAGTAATCCAGGTAAAAAATCAAAAAGAAAAAAAATTGTGTAGGTCCTCTGGACGGGTTCTTCTCTAATGAAACGTTTCGTCTCTCCTCCAAGAGACTTCTTCAGTCTGAGAGTTTCAGGCAAAATTCAGGCTTTTGAGCACTGCCTCCATGTGACTGATACATCACATAGCTATCGTTGACACCTAATTAACACTTATTGTTATAATTAGGTGTCAACG
>NW_013952586.1:306578-311841 GCF_001266775.1 Austrofundulus limnaeus | reverse complement strand
AACGATAGCCATGTGATGTGAGTATCAGTCACATGGAGGCAGTGCTCAAAAGCCTGAATTTTGCCTGAAACTCTCAGACTGAAGAAGTCTCTTGGAGGAGAGACGAAACATTTCATTAGAGAAGAACCCGTCCAGAGGACCTATACAATTTTTTTCTTTCCAAGAAGCATTGTTACAACAAAGAAACAATCTACCAAACACAAATTGCCTTCAGTTTTGTGCTACATATACTTTTTATGATTTTAAAGCAACAGAACCTTGATTTATACGGACAGTATTGTGTGCTTTCTGCTATGTAAGGCCAAAATTGCTCCTGTGAATATAAAGTGACTAATTTGGAATAAAAAAATAGACGCGACATCAACGGTGTTGACAAAAAAGAGTGATGTCAGACCTCCGAGTGTTTGTTGCAGAAATTCCTGCAGCACCTGAAAGCACCACGTCGCCTACATGACTCAGGCAGGGGAACGGGTACCTCCACCTGCTGGAGAGAGTGTTAACTACATCCAGGCGGAGCATCACCCTTCAGTACCGAACAGAACTCAGGGAACTGGCTCAGTCAGGAAAGCCGTGCAGAGCGACAGATGTGAACCGGACTACGACGAGAGAACCAACCGGCAGCAGCAAAGAGGGAGAACCAGCGACCGTGTTAAATATGTGGCAACCTGCGTCGGAGCGATTACAGGTAGGATACACGCTGCACGTCGACAGTAATAAAGGGGGGTTCAGCCGTGAGACCCTCCGTCTCAATGTGCGTGGCTACAGCCTGTTACGGTTTTCTCCAAGCCGCACAAACTTTAATGCTAGTCTTAAAATAAAATCATTATAATAAACGTCACCTCGTTGTCCATCTTTCGGCGCTCATCTCTTTTGGATTTGGATCCGCGTTACGCAAGCAGGAGTGCACGAAAGTGTGCCTCCTGTTCTGCATTCCTCTGCTAATCCACGTCAATACACGCATTTTTYCCCCCTCAAGTTGTATTTAAATACTGTTTCACTTATGTGCAGCGTAGGCCTTGCTGTCACGCCATGTTTCTGCTCTTGCTGCCCAGTTAGGATCCCGTTTTCCTTTTTGTAATTACGTGTCATATCCACTCTACAAGTGACCTGCTTAAAACGCTTCATTCATGACGCTGGTTTGATATCCAGGGGGCAGGAGCCGTGCATCGACCCCGGCTTCACGTCTCCTGCAGACGTAATGCTCTCCAGATGTCGGCCTGCCGACTGCCTGCCTGCCAAGTGAACTTGCACAATCTTGCCTCTTACTCAGGCGTCAAGAGGATGGAATAACAAATGATTAAAAGCGAGTGCTCCGGGTTTTTGCCTTCCATTTAGATTCTGCTTTAAATGATCCCAGTGAACACACACACACACGCACACACACACGCACACGCACACGCACACACACACACAATCCAAGTTTAAGACAAATGATGGTGCAGCTCAAAAAGAATATTGTGAAAAAGTTCGGTTTTCTTTGTCACTCAGTTCAGATAGATAGATTAATTACACATCGAAACATTTCAAGCCTTTATTTCTTGTCATTTTGATGAATATAGCTTACAAATAATAACATTRCAAATAATGATTATGCTTTAAATACTTCACACCTGAACAATCTMAGTTAATCGGTTACTTAAATTGATTATTTTAGGAAAGGATTGACAGGTTTATTTAGATCAGTTGTCAATTTAACTTTTGTGTTGCATCACTGTTTTCAAGTGTTCGARTCATTAAACTCAGGAAATAAATATTGCTGATTAAAGTTGGTGTCAGTGGAAGTCTTCAGTATGTTAAAGTGCCTGTGACATGCATATCCATGAAATACAAAAAGTTAAAGAAAACATTTTTATATTTAAGAAACTTGGTATAATACACATGATTTTACCCATTATGTCCCATAATTGGCATATTTTCTTTTGAATTTTGGTCAGAATGAAACAGGAAGTGACAYCAAAGGGGAACTCTTCAAGAAATAAAACTCTGGTTTTTGTTTAATAAAACAATATTATTTGAACTCTGACTCTTACTCATCTCTTTATTATAGTAATTAAAATAATCTATAAAGAAACAGATTCTTTTCTACAGCCTGTGTTGTCGGCCTTTGTAGCAACGCTCTGTACACATTCAGACATTCCCCTTTGACATCACTTCCTGTGACCACATGTGAATATCTCACTAACTGTTCATCTGAGCAGCATGAAATATTTCTTTACAATATGTTGTCAGTGTTACCTTTCCAAAAAGCATTATTTATTACAAACAAAAATAAATGATGTCACAGGCACTTAAATGCGCTTTACTTGTCTTCCAGTACGGTGGATATAAATTGTGTTCATACACTGTAAAAAAATGAAATGTTGGATTTACTTAACCATGTTATGTGACCTGGTTCCACTCAACTGAGTTGAGTAAATTCAAAGCAATATACCAGTTTTTTAGCCAAAGAACATGAGTATGTTGCTTTGAATTTACTCAATTCAGTTAAGTGGAACCAGGTCACATAACATGGTTAAGTAAATCCAACATTTCGTTTTCAGAGTGCATATATGGATGTCAGTCAAAGCAGTGTAACCATGTATTTCAACACAATACTTATAAATGCTTCACATMAAATGTCCAAGTCTTATTTTTGTSTTATTACTTGATTTACTGTCAGGTCCATTAATATAGGGATATTGACACATTTCATCTGTTTGGCTGTAAACAGCACCATGATGGATTTGCAATGAAACAAACACAATGTGCCTTAACTCCAGCTTTATTTTGAATGTATTTGCATGCAAATCAGGTGAACGGTCTACGAATTACAACCGTTTTTAGATGCGCCTCCCACTTATTAAAGGTACTAAAACACAGATGCAGGGTTTCAGCTTTGATSATGCTCTGCCAGGCCTGTTCTTGTTCTTAGGACATTTTCCCTTCAGTTTTTCAACAAGTAAATCAGTTTCAGAGCAGGCGATTGAGTTGACCATACAAAACTTGTTTGCTTTTGCAGTATGCTGAAAAATATTGTCCAACTGCACTGTAGATCTGTGCAATGAGTTCTGAAGCATTCAGCTGAATATGAGCAGATAATATTGCACTAAAACACTTGGATTTCATCCTTCTGCTTCTGTCAGCATCACACACAAGTTAACAACCAAGAGAAGACTTCASTTCAATAAAGAGGGTTCACAAGATGTTAGCCATTGGTAAGTCTCAGAAACAGTAGATTAAAGTCACAAAACAACATCTAAAAGGCCTGTACACGTCTGGAACAACATCCTCTGGACAGATGAGACAAAAATCAACTTGATTCCAWTGATGGGAAGAGAAAATGTTTCTGACCCAGAACACACCAACTTATCAGTGAAGCATGGTGCTGGTAGTGTCATGGTGGCCATGCATGCCTGCCACTGGAACTGGTTCCCTTGTATTCATTGATGATGTGACTGCTGACAAAAAAGTGGAGGCACAAACTGTTGTAATTTGTGTCGGTCACCTGATTTGGATGTAAATACCTTCAAACTAAAGCTGAAAGTCTCCAGTTTAAGCACATCTTGTTTGTTTAATTTTAAATCCACTTTAGTTGTACTTACAACCAAAAAAAAGGAGAATTGTGTCGGTGTTCCACTATTTACAGACCTGACTGTATTTGTTTAAGATCGTGGGAGTGTTGTGTGTTTGTTATTATAATGTAATTGCTGCAAAACCATTTAGGTAGAGCTGTAAGATGTACCGTTTGAGGATTGTCATTGCAATGTACTTGTGCATAATAGTGACACTGCAGGTCCTGCGATGTAGGAGGCAAATTAAATTAACGTGTTAACCATGGACTAAACCACTAAATCATAAGCAGGGTTTCCTCCWRTGTATTACAGATTTTGTGGCCCRCCAGTCYTTACTTGCTCTCCCACCAGGCTAAGCATAGTTTGTTTATTTAGAGCTAGTGTACCAGTGGAGATTGTGATTAGCAACTTCATGCTCCTCTACCCAGATCCATAAGCAAGGCATATGAAACACTGAATGCATTGAAATGACTGGTATACTTGTGCTACTGAACTTTACTTAGGCTATTGTTATTGTGTTAGTTATTTATGTTTTTTTTTCCAAATTTTTTTTATAATAAATTTATATTCTAAATCTTAAAGCTGCCACAAATAAATTATCAAACTTTATAATGTTAGGTATTGGCACTACTGCTCCTCTCCAAACCCAAGCATTAGCTAAGCCTAAATATAGTTGGTTTCAGTTCAATTAGGCCAGTATAAGAAAAAGACAATGGGAAGCACATCCAGATTGCCATACATCCTGTCTGTATTATTAAACAAAATAAAAATTTGTACATTTTAAATTTAGGTTATAGCAACACTGCACACATAAAACTGGGTAAAGTTCATTTTTTTAAAAGGTACAGTTTGGAAATGTCTCGCACGTACAGCAGCTCGTGTTTTGAACCAATGAGGGTAGCTGAGAGGAACTCTCTGAAGTCAGGGTTTCCATCACCAAGATCTCAACTAAAATACGTCACGCGTCATGTATGCTGCAATTACACTCTGCTGGAGTTACTGTAGTGTTGTGATTTTGTTTTGTAAATAGTTTTTACAATAACATCCATTTTGTAATTTTTTTAAAAACCTTTGTTTCACCAGGAAAATCCCATTGAGATTAAGAATCTCTTTTGCAAGGGATTCCTGGCCAAGACTGACAGTGGTACACAGAGGTTACAAAACATTCACAACAAAAAAGAAACAATTAGCACCATCATAAATAGATTAAATAAAATATTCCTCAATTAAACTTTTACAAACAGATGATTCTTTACCAAAATCAATAAGAACAGCCTTAAAAACATTAGGTCACAACAGCCCCTTTAGGTTCAAGTATCTCTACAACTGATTCCACGAAGCTTGAGCAGAAAACTGAAAAGATTTCTGTCCCAAGTTCAGTTCGGACTTTAGCAACAATAAATTCTCGCAACGAAGAGAGTATCTTCCAGTGGACTTTCTATTTATGTAGGCCAACAAATATGATGGAAGAAGTCCTAGTATGGCCTTATAAATAAAACTATGCCAATGGCGGAGTCTACGAGTGTCCACGGCTGTCCTTCCAACCCGGTTGTATAGTGTGCAATAATGTGTAAACCCACATCGTTATATACATAACTGCAGTGCTGATATGTGTTTAAAGGGGCAATATCATGAAAAATAAACTTTTTTGAGTTTTATATCATGTTATAATGTTATACTCTCATAAAAAATACATGCCCAAAGCCTTGCTC
>NW_013952586.1:302244-305874 GCF_001266775.1 Austrofundulus limnaeus | reverse complement strand
GTGTGTGTGTGTGTGTGTGTGTGTGTGTGTGTGTGTGTGTGTGTGTGTTTCTCTCCCTGACCACATCCCTCAGCCAGTTTCGGGGGGCCCTTCCTCCCCACACAGAGTCCACTTCAGTTCACTGACAGATTGCACAACACACAGCAGTCTGGGAACAACTGCTCATACAATTAGAGAGTTAAGTTTAAAGGCAGGTGACACATGCATCCACCACCAGACTCTTTCCTTTCCTCTGTCAGCAGCTTTCTTTTCTCCTTTTAGACGTGGCTTCAACTTTTGACTCTTCAATGTGACGTACAAGCTGAGCAGATGAGACGAGGTGACCTGATGGCTGTAAAAATGGCAGCCCGAGGCCGAACACTGTCAAAAACAGCCTCCGTTTGTGTAGCTTCTCTTGTAACTGTGGTCATCCAAGTTTGTCTTTGTTTTCTATGTTTGTCTGAGGTTTTATTTGGAAGGCAGAGTTATGCTGAGTGTGGTCCTGGTGGATACAAGAAATGTACAAGCAGATCGGCTCACTTTCCATGATTCTTTTTTTTTTCAGCCAGCACACATTAGGGTTGGGCATAATCGTATCATGTGCAATTAATCGTCAGGAAAACGTTAATCGATTATTTTTTGGCACTTGACGATAAATACGATTAATGCCACCAGGCAGAGTCCACTCGGTGCTCTTCTCTGCTTCAAATATGACGAACATTAAAAATAAAGATCTGTAATTCATTTATCTATCAACACAATTTAAAATTTGATGTACAGCCTGAAGTCTGTAATTTTAAAACAATTTGGAACAGATTTTTCCGAATCTTTCCCACTAAATTGGTCATGTGACCAGGACATAAGGGTGTCCAGTTATTCCAGGGGATTAATTGTCAAATTAATTGTTATCAGCTAAATACCACAACTAATCGTGATTAATTTTTTTGCCTRTATTGCCCAACTCCAGCACACATTTGATGTGGCCCTTGACAAACAGACACAATTTTCTGATWGTGAAAATGTGTTTTGTGTGGTATTTATTTTTCAGCTGGTTGGTATTGAGTTTGATTTTTCTGACTGGACGCATCCACATTTACTATCTATAAGGATAAACTTGGTTAATAAGAATAATGAATTGTACAGTGTGACTGCTGCTGTGATAGTATCTTTACATCTATAAAATCTTAGCTTGTACCATGTGACAAAGGTTACTGCTAAAATTTTATTTATAATATTGAGTGCACACAGTGGGACATGTGCAGGTACTTTATGAATTTTACAGTTTATGTTAAACAATAGTCTTTGCACCTCAGTGGACTTTATTTATGGACCATGTAAAAACTGTAAACCTTAAGATAAGTTCAAATTCAACACAATAACATTGTGTTTATTGCTTTTATGAAGAATATCTGAAATAATAAATTAAAGACAAGCAGTTCCCTCTTTGTTCCACCATTTCTTTGGTGATAAGTTACAAACATTGTCGTTAACTGACTAAATAGCTAAATTTGTTGGTGTGATCACGAGGAATGCACTGATCCACCCTTTTTTTTTTTTTTACTTCAGATCAGATCCTACACTCCCTTAGTGTAGGACACCACTAACGGAGTGTAGGATCCAAATGGCTGACTGACTGCTGCCAACTAGAGGTCGGAGGATAAGTTACAACACAAAAATAAACTGCTGGCATGAAAGTTAACATTTTAAATCCTAATTAAAAATCAATACAGTGCTTTAGAGCAGTGATAGGGTCCTATGATTTCTGCAATGCGGAAAGTGCAAACAGAATCACGAAACTGATACAAAATGGAATCCAGTATAAAACGCGGAATCTCACGGAATTTGCTCATTTGGGGTATTTGATGTATTTTGGATGCTGCTGCTTCCTTCACCTGCTTCCTTCACCTTCACCTGGTTTATTTATTTAATTACTTATTCACTTTCAAGGCAACATATTTGTCTTTATGTTTAATTTGAGATGAAAAGAAKAAAATGCMTRCGAATTAAATGCTCTAGGGGATAAATAAATAATTTTCATTTAATAATCAGCTGTTGTACATTGTAGTTTTGGAGAATGATCATTACATTTGRCAGATGGGGTACCAGTGGTATGACAAAATGGCTCAGGGTGTACACAAATCTGAAAAGGTTGGGAACCACAGCTTTAGAGAACCAATACGGTATTGGGAAATAAAATTTCACAACATTAGTGTATCTATATTTTCTTACACCCTTACCACAGGGTCATTAGGGCCGTTGTTAACCTGGTCAGCAAGTTTTAGTCAATTGTATGAAATATAATAGGTGTAAATTTAAGGCTGCATTGGATGTATTGAACAAGCAAAACTTGAGTATGTTAAATGTTGTTTTTCCCCCTTTTAGATAGCTTTTTTCTGGAAATTGGTGAGATATTAGAGTAAAATAAAGCAAAATATACATTTTATGTTCTTTGAGTATAAGTATTTTTTTCTCCTAAAAATAAATGAGTTAGATCAGGTTTTGTAGGAATGCACTGAAAGAAAACTGAAAGTGAAATTAGACCTTCRATACATCTAGAAAAGTCAAACATAATGAATAATACAACATGCATATCTTTTTGTCTGTGGGGCCTGTTTTAAATCAGTGTCAGGCTCTGGTCTTTATGCAGGCTGTTTATATTGTTTCAGTGGGTTCATTGTTTAAATCAAAGAGCTGCTTATGTTTTTACTGCCAGCTGGAGATTGCCACCCTCAGGCTCAGTGGTTGGGGTGCTTTAATAACTACTGATGTTTCTTACCCACCAATCACAGCATCCAATCATCAATCTTCTCCCTCCTACTTGTGTAGCGCTCCAATAGTTACAGAGAAAAACAGTGCAGTAACCTCCCTCAATCCCACTCAGTGTTGAGCTCGTTCAGTTGCATTTCTCATAAACTGTTGAAGGATCAGACAGAGGAACTGTAAACACACATAGTCCACGAGTCCACGCTAGACTTAAGCCTCAATACAGGAATTGTTTGAAAAGTTTCTAATGGTTTAATGGACCCCCGTGCAAGACCGCACATTGTCCATTTGATGTAGAATTTTWGTTTACGTCCTGTTAAAGTTTTGGTAACAGACACTTCTAAAAAAACATTTGCATCCTTTTTCATTGGCAAAATTTTATGTGTTTTGATCTTGAAGCTTGTGTAACAGGACTTACCACACATTGAGTTGTTGATGGTTTCATGGCCGTTTGTGTTTCCAAGTGTTATTTTTTTTCAGATTTTCATGCTTTTTGGAAACAGATATCTGACTGGTTGGCTTCTGCTTGCCTTTTAACAACATTTGCAGCTATTTGCTTCTCTTAAGTCAAGATCCTTTATCAGTGTTGCAGGGAGTGTGGCTTAAAGCTTGTTTTCTCTTTTCACCCTCTTTATAGAGTATCATACCATGATATTGACCTGGAACCTCTTTTCTATCCAAATGAACCCTCAGGGGGCCCCGAGTTTGACTTACCATCTGTGACCTGTTAAATTGATCAATGCAGGGAGCAAACTCTACAAAAACATTCAGATTTTTTAATGAATTCATTTTTTCTCCTGAACATTAAAAGGCATTCTTGATTTTTTTAAAACAAAAGTGTTTTACAGTTTTTGCAGTGGAGGCTTTTGAAACCCCCCCCCCCCCCCC
>NW_013952586.1:300002-301057 GCF_001266775.1 Austrofundulus limnaeus | reverse complement strand
GGTGTCAGCTGCGGAAATGAAAGCGCCCACTGTGAGGCAGGAGGAGAGCAGAAAAAATTCAAAACTTATTTCTAGCGGCAGAACAGGTTGGAAGATGGCTGTTTGATGTTGTTTATTGTTTTTTGGAATGGAAATTATTAGTTTTTTTTTGCTGTTTTTTGTTCTGAATCCAGAGCAGAAAGACATCAACGCTAAGTATTTGTTCATTTATCACAAGTCATATCGTYATCRCAATATTAAGCACTGTTATCGCACATCATAGGTTTTCCTAATATCGTGCATCCCTAGTCCTGTGATGGAATGGATAGCTGCCCATGGTGTACCCCATCTCTTGCTCTTTCCATTTGGAATAGGCTCTAGCATCCCAATGACACTGAACAGGCAACAAATGCATTGAGAAAATGCGTGAGTGTTTAGTAGCAGTAAACACTAAGTATGACTAAAATTAACTATGCAAAGTACAGCAGCTCTATATCAGTTGCTCAGTCTAGAAAGTACTGGCCTTGTATGGCACCTCCTGTAGGCAGTGAGATGTACCTAAAATTCTTAAAATTCTGAGCACAAGGTGCTTAATGACATGGTCAGACTCAGACTCCAGGTTGAGGCTCAGCAATATAGTCTACTATAGGTGTCATGTTTTTTTGTTGTGCTGATCATTGCAAGCGTTTATTGAATTGATCTTACCAGTTCATCTATGTTCCAGCCCTGGTCATGATGAGCTATGTGTAATGACAGTATGAAATATAGGGCTGTGTATTGGCAAGAATTTGGCAATACGATACATATCATGACAGAGGGGTCACGATACAATATATCCCAATATATTGTGATACTGTAAGCAAGGTGATATATTGTGATTTTTTTAATCCAAAAATTCTATTAAATAAACACCTCTTAATGGGGAAAAAATGAAAAACCAAAATTCATTGTCTCAGAAAATTCTAATATTACATAGACATACTTTTGATACATTTAGCTGTGTTCTGCTTTGTATGTATTTTATTTTATTTGTTTCATTTTTCATCCATGTTTTCAATTATTAGACTAAATTTGCC
>NW_013952586.1:298051-299458 GCF_001266775.1 Austrofundulus limnaeus | reverse complement strand
CAAATGGCTGGCTCACTGCTGCCAACTAGTGGTCAGAGGCTGAACTACAACATAAAATGAATGGCTGGCAGGAAAGTTGACATTTTAAACCTTAATAAAAAAAATTGATACAGGGCTTTAGAATATCGATACAGTATCGGGAAATGAAATATCGCGATATTTCAGTGTATCGATATTTTCTTACACCCCTAATGAAATAGCAAGTACAAGTGTAGCGCATTAACAAGATGAAGTGGTACACTTTAGGAATGGGGTAAAGAGTCTGTAAAATGCCTTCATGTAAGAATTTTGTAGAAACTGTATTCATACATGTGATGGTCAAATCATTTACATAGAGAGTTAGGACTTAAAAAATGTAGGGGCGCTCATCGTTTGCAGCTTCAACTTCTGGCTTCTGATCCTGCATTAAGTTACAATATATGTTGATAGTTGGTAGTCACTTATCAAACCCTGGCTATGTTGCTATACTTTTACATATTCTACCATTAAATGTACTGGTATGTTTTCGATTTAGTGACCTCTAAATGTGTCCCTCAGGGACTAGTGTTAGTTTCTGCAAAGAACTGCAAAAGAGCTAAAGTGAGGGCATGCAAGTGCCAAAAATCTTTTTCTGGACAGTCCGGCTTCCACAGAAAAATCAAACATACGATGTGCAGAGACCAGGCAATTGCTCAGGTGTCACTCTTGAAGTAATGTCAGTTCACTTTATGAAAGAGAGCTCTTGTTTGCAAAGTTGTTGTGGTTGTGTAACAGCAGATCAGTTGAAGCACGGATTGGCTCCTTGTCCTGTACCAGCTCAAAACAAACACTAACCCACACTGGCCTGGTGGTGGAGACAAGAAGCCTTGCCAAGTTCAAGTCAGAAATAGGATTAATTGCACAGTAACTTGACGAGGAGACTGATGGGACTCAAGAAATACAGAAAGTATTTTAATGCAGTGAAAATATTTTGAATAGAATTTCAGTGTAACTCTTAAATTGGCCCCTTCCACTTGGGTCTWTTACTGTAAGAATGAGGTGAATGAGTCCCCACCACGAAGCAGCTCTTCCTCTACCCCCTTTTCCTCAAAACTTAATGTTGAGACGAACTGCAGGAATGTAATCCACTGTCAGGAAGCTGTAAAGTGCTGATGTTGAGGTCAGTGAGCATTAACTCACATGTGGCTTTACTTTCACAAGTTTACCCCCCGTTTTTCATGGGCCAGAATTGCACTGTAGGGCATGACCACTTAAATCTTTACTCTGATGGAGGCATAAATCTGATTTTACCTCATAATTTCACACATGAAGCTATTTTATTATTTATAGTAAGAACAAATATGGTCCGGTTCACTTTAGGGCTGCAACTAACGATTATTTTAATAATTGAATAATTTGTCGATTATTTTTTTCAATTAATCGATTAAT
>NW_013952586.1:295414-298025 GCF_001266775.1 Austrofundulus limnaeus | reverse complement strand
TTTAAAATAAAATAATGTGGCATATACTTTTTTTCCTGTTTTTGGATCTACTTGGCCTAACAATACAATTTAAAAACTGGTTTAAAGTTCGAAGTCTCTACTTTTCACTCGAGGATCTCAGAGAGGGCGGATCTTTACAGGTAGAGTTTTTTTCTTCCCAAACTTTATTCAGGTCAGCCAGCATTGACAACGCTCTGCGGGTGACGTAAACGGCTCCGCGACATGGCGAGGGACGCATAAATTGCATAACACAACAAATCGATAATGAAATTCATTGCCAATGCTTTTAATAATCGATTTTTATCAATTTTATCAATTCATTGTTGCAGCCCTAGTTCACTTTGATGATTTATTCATAATTTTAAATCATAATACAAGAACTACTCAAAATAGTTATATTCTGGACAAAATGACAAATATATTGTCAAACGTATGGTTATTTTTATGTGTTGTTCAGTTGACCGGCCACCAAATTTGTTTCTGTGACTTAATTAGGGATGTTCTACTTGGCTTTATAAAGCAACAGTGAAGATTGATGAAAGCCCCCTTTTTTGGCAGCATTTAGTGTTTTCATCACATGTTGACCATCTGTTCTAAAAATGTAGCATTCATGCAGTCCAGCACTTGGAACAGCATTAAAGTTACAGAGAATGCTGGGAAATGTGAGAAGAAAAGTGATATGTGTTTCAGGAACCCTTTTTCCTCATGTAGTGGTTTTGATACTCACAATCATGTACAATATTATTTACTGTGAAAGTCAAGGTAGTTGATTTAATGGTRAAATCAGTGTAGCTGTGATTCAAACTGGCTGATTAACAAAAGCCATGTTTCAGGCCCCTAATGCTGCATTCACACCAAACACAAATTTGGGATCAAAAAACACGTCCAACACTTCAAGTTGGATGCTTGTGCACTTTGAGGTCAGACGCTCGTCAGACTCCTCTTTTGGTCTCTGTTTAATGGTGGATGAAATAACGGAAGTGGCTTTGTTTTATTTACTAAGAGCAAGGTCACGTCATTCTCACCAAATAATAATGAATTCACCAGGTAATTCAGAGGAGTTYTGAGTTTGGTGAGTTTCACCACCCCAGGAGCTGCGAGCTGACGAGGSTCGCTTTCAACTCTGTTTTTGTCCTGAGCCCAGTTTGACGAGCCGCTGACGCACATCGGTGCCGATATCTCCTGCCAGGACACCGACTACAGGCACTCAATTTCAACTGGAGAGCTCCTGTCCATCTGTCTCAGGTTAGTCGACTTGTCTCAGGACTTCAGTCAGGAAACCGTCCCGTCTTAAAACGTGTCACTATGTCACACAGTAGAGTCTCTAATTGGTTGATGCTCTGTGTCGAGCTGCAAAAGTTCAGATTTTCCAACTTGCGTCGCAGCACTTCCTGACGCTCCTTGATGCGCATCCACCTTTGCGTGGACTTTGCATGTAAACCTGACTGCTCTTAAAACACGTTTGGTGTGAACGCAGCATAAAGCATTGATTCACAAAACTGAAGTTGGGACCCCCGTTGTGGGTCATGAGAAGACTTAAAAATATCAAGTAACTTTAAAATAATTGCCTTTAGCATATTTGTCTTTAACTGTTACAAAAACTATGTTTACATGGACTCAAGCAATTGGGTTAAATGGCTAATTGGAATAAAATGTGTCATGTAAAGGCCCCAATCAGAATATTCTAATATGATTCAGCTCGATCCAAAAGAGAGGGGTGGTTTATCCTGTTTGATAATCTGAACAACGTGCATGTTATTCTGATCATGTTATTCTGACTGTGCATGACTTCTGACTTTCATCTGCTAGTTTCTGGTCTTTTGTGGGGGGGAGGGGCAGCAGTGCTGTAGTTGCTGACAGCATAGAACTTTCAAGAATGTTTATTTCCTTCTGCTCTCTCAGACAAACATCATACGTTGATTCGTAAAAAAAAAAAGAGCATGTTGCTTCGCCTGTAGCTCAATCAGGGAGTGCAGTAATGTTTCCAACGATATTGAAACCTGGTGCGGGTCTATTCTGGGCACTCAGAAGACACGTTTGAACGTGTGTTTATGTTCATCACCGAAGTAGAACTTAATTTTCTTTAGGGAACCTTTACGACACTGTGCACGTCAGTACTTCTATTCTGGATAAAATCTGGTGCATGTAAACGCTTGGATTAATTAAGTTTGTGCCCATATAAACAATCCATTTGGATTATTTAATCGGAATACACCTCAATCCGATCAAAAAATGTTGTGCATGTAAAGTTAAAAACAGCAATCATTACAGATTTTTTTAAAATTTCTATTACTGGACACTGTCAGGCATTATAAGATCACAATGCACCTTCAATGTTCCAATCTTATTTAAAAACATTGAACAATACCCTTGAAACAATAAAAAATTGTTTTAACTTGTAGGAGGGTGAGCTTAAGGTGGTATTAAGCTTCTCCCACCTCTCATACACAAGGTTATGAGGAAACTTTTACCAAGGTATTTCTCATTACTTGTTAATATCTTGACTGTGCGAAGTGAAAAGTGACACAATAAGTGAACGTTCAAACGAGTTCAAGTTGATTCATAAAAGACTATGCAATCATTTATTTACACAAATTGAACAGATCATCAG
>NW_013952586.1:293285-294599 GCF_001266775.1 Austrofundulus limnaeus | reverse complement strand
GGAAAAATCCACAATTATATTACTGTGTTCACAGTAAAATAAAAACAGTAATTTACATAAAAACACAATGAAAACATAATCAGATTCTTTGTGATTTTTTTAATACCATTATTAGTTTTTAAGGCACGATAAAAGAAAATAAGTGGTTCCACTTTTCTTGTGACAGTCATTATAATGATTTAACAAATGTATAAACATTCTTAGTTAAACAACAAATAATCACGAACAGAAGAGATTGTTCTGTTCATTATCTGATTAAGAGAACTGAAGGGTTCTCTTCCACGGTTAGAATGACCTGTCATGGCCTAAATAGAGTTCAGTTTGTGACAGAGTTCCTGTCCTCTCGTCAGGCCTGTCCGAGGCCTGCTTCGAGGCAGTAAATCTTGTTTCTTCACTCGAGGTGACCCCTACAAACTGGACAACGGCCCTCACTCAAATTCTTAGTTAGTTAGTTAGTTAGTTAGTTAGTTAGTTAGTTAGTTAGTTAAAAATAACAGTCATGACACTGAAACTAACAACACACTGCTGACAACTGAGAGGTGTTACGGACTGAGGCTGATGAGGAAACGAGGCACAGCTGAGCTAAATGAGATAATGAATAAGTGCAGGTGGCGGTGGCTGTGGCAGGATCTGAGGAGCTGAACTAACTGAGGAAGAAATGATAGTGTGAGACTGGAAAATACAAAAAAAAAAAAACTATACAGAAATAAACATGACAATAAATCTCAAAAGATAAAACTAAAACACTAAAAAAACACTGACCGTGACAGATTCAGATTTAAAACAGTCTGTGCAACATGTTTAGACTGTGCAGTTAAGAGAAAAAACTTTTAGAATTTTATTTGTCCGGTAATTGTTTAGTATTTCTTTAAATATCACCCCACTGGTCCTTCTGGTTTTTTCTATTTCCCTCATCTACCAGTTGCTTGTTTGATTTTGCTGAAAAATTGACTGTTTCCACATCGTTAAGTTAAAGTTTACCTTCCTCACCCTAGGTTTTGCAACTAAAAAATCCCTCGAAGGATGCAGTGTGATGCTAATCTCACTAGCTAGTGCTGCATCAAACGATTATTTTCTAATCGATTAATCTAACGATTAATTTTTCGACTAATCAATTATTCTAACAACAAATCTATAAGTTATTCTGATGTGAGTGCACTGGATATTTAAAATGTTTTCATCAAATTAACAAGAACAGTTCTTTAATATTGTAATATTTTCTAAAATAGTTTTTTTCATGAACACAAAATATGCACTCTAGAGTCAATTCTTTAACAATAAAGCTTAAAAGATTTAACATCAACATAAAATCTT
>NW_013952586.1:284626-292121 GCF_001266775.1 Austrofundulus limnaeus | reverse complement strand
CAAAGTAAAGAATAACAACAAAAAAAGAAAACGATTAATCGATTATTAAAGTAGTCATCGATTATTTTAATAATCGATTAGTTTTTGATTAATCGATTAATCGTAGCAGCCCTATCACTAGCTGGGATGTTTTTCTTTCATTTTCACCAGTTAACTTGGTAGTTTTCTAAGAACAATATCAGAGTATGGTTGAAGTTGCAACCACAGCAGCTAATGAGCTCAAGAGCACAGAAGTCTCCCAAAAATCAGATTCTACGTTCAATTTTTGCGAATCAGGATTACTTCCAGCAATCATGCTGCAATTTCTTCACAAAATGCTCAGTTTGCATCTGACAGTTTTGAGGAAGCCCAGAATTCYTCGGCGGTGCGGTGCACAGAGCCGCACCGACCACGTGGTTCTGCTCGGTTTCAGGAAACACCGGGRCTGAAAGACARTATGTATGARAGTTGGCARCTTTCTTTGTTATGATGGAGAGAAAAGGGGCAGCKCTCTCTTCATCTGTTTCTCACATTTCACAGGGAGCATAATGAATAAGTCTAACACCATCTCAATGTTTGGTCTCATCATTAGWTTTCACTTCTCAGATGTGGTTTCTGTACTTGTAATACTGTATTTCAAACATTTCTTCCTTTTTTTCACATGGCAACAAAAATAAAATGTTTCTGGATTTGTTGCTGATGGTGCAAAACTAGATAGAAGAAATTAAATTTGTTAGAGTTGTTTATTCTTTTTTTCATGCAGTGTTTTCAAGGAAACTGATTATATTGCCATGGTCACATTTAGCTTGTAGCTTTTTGATACCGATTGCAAATTCTCCTTAAACATTGTGTATGTGTTTTTTTTTCTCTCCATTAGCATTTTCAGACAATGCTGAAGACCAAACTAAATGTGCTGACACTGAGGAAGGAGCCGTTGCCTACGGTGATCTTTCATGAGCCCGAGGCCATTGAGCTGTGCTCGACCACACCGCATACAAAGAGCAGAACCCACGCTGGATATAAGGTAGGATCACATGAACCTGATAATCCTCAAATCCATCCCTGATCCTGAACACTAAACCTATAATAGCATTATTACAGCAATAATCCACATGTTTTCCCCTCTTTTTTGTGCTTACACAAGTTTATTTTTTACACAAAGTTCTGGTGCGCAAAGTATTTTAAGTCACTTTTTTTTACACTAAAAGTCTGTGAGGGCATAAAAGTGTGTATTTTCTGGTATGAACTTGTTTTCCAGAACTTTCTGGTTTTGGGAAGTTTTAAGATATAAAGTTTGATCCAATAAACTGATTGACCTAAAGCCTATTTTCTTATTTTCTGGCTGCAAAATGGGAAGTAAACACAGTTACAAATTAAAATTGTGTAACACTTCTTAAGTTGGAGAGTGTGGTTTTCTACATTTGCTTTCCTTTAAGTTTTTTTTTCCTGTATTGAAATCTTCTTTGTGATGGATAGATGCTGTGCCAATAATAAGCATCATGACAATGGAGGGATTTCAATTTTTTGCCAACTAAAAGTAACCATTTATATCTGGCATGTGCTTTCAACAGGACAAAATAAATATTTTTGATATTATTGGCAGAACACACATATGTTGAAGACACAGCCTCTATGTTTGTTTACATTTGTGTTCGGGAGATCACCGTACAGAAGGACTAAAAATGAACACACACTATTCATTACATGCATTCATACACTTCAGCMCAAAAAAAAAATCTCCTGCAAAAGGCCGGATGTGCCGAGTTGCTTTTGGCTTTTCACAAAACCCCCTGGAGTTCAAAATGTAACTGGAAGTGAAAACTGTYACAGAGTTGTTCATTGGCAGAGCAGATAAACTTAGTCGGCTTAGAGAGTTGCACAACACTTATTTTGAGGCATTTTGAAAGATTTTTTTTTTTCAGTTAAAATTAAAGCACTTCTTGTAAAGCATTGCCTTTCTGTGCTACACTGTTCAGTCTAAAACCAATAAAACTACATGGATTTAGCATTATGTATTTATCAAATATTTTTATAGACTCAAAAACAAAGTGATTTCGAGATCTGTAGCATTTAAAATGAAGTGTCGGGAGTGTTAAAAAGAATAAAGTGGGGCTTGCACCAAAATATGTTGAAAGCCTTTATTTTTCATACTCCCAAAAATTCCTGCAGATAAATCTGCATAAATCTGATGTTCACACTGTAGTGGGGTTATCATCCATTGTTAAAAGAGCCTTAAATATTGACTCTGCATTCACAATTTGGTCCGTTTTTATTTGCTCTCCATCAAAAGGTGGGCATTATTGTTTTAATTTTATCTGTGAAAATAATTATTGGGTGTGCATCCACAACATCAGTTAATGGTGTAACAATACATTGATCCATATCAATATGTCAGTAAAATGGTTAATGATTCAGTTATATCGAGGCRAAATGAAAATATCGATTTGTATCGTCATCATAAGCTCRATGTGGATCAATRYGCCCATCTAACACAGTCATTCTGTTAGTTGGGCATATGATATAGCATTGTATCGACTGCAGACTTGTGAATTGAATTAAATCGAAATCGTATCAGGACAGACATTGTGGTAGAGAAATAGCAAATCGTCATTCAAAAAAATCCATATCATATTGTGATAAAGYTGGTGATCATCACCTCTAACATCAGTCTTCTTGAAGTTGTTTACTACTGCTAAGTGATGTTAGCAAAACCCCAAAATGGCCATAACAGTCAGTTTTACAGATATTTGTATAATATTTTGTGTTGTAAAAGTTAAAGGCATTCATAACAAATACCCCAAGTGTTGTCAGATTGCATGAGTTTTTGTGATATTGCATAAGATTAACCTTATTTAAAAATAAAAATCAGATTCCAAATTTTTAAAGTTTGCAAAAAGTCTGACTCACTTTTCTAAAAATATAAATGGTTCAGTGCTCAGTAAAATGTTGTCTTCATTGTCAAGTCTCTCTGTATTTGCTTCATGTCTGTATGGTTCTACTAAAATGTAAGTGTGTCTCCATGGTGTGTTCCTCACTCTGTGGGTGTGATTGTGTCCAGATCATCATTCGGCGTCGTTGACTATTGTGGTTGTCATCGAGTTGTCGGACTTCATTTTTAAAAAATATACATAATTACATGTGTATGCCTGCTCATTATGTACTGCTATGTCGAGCTCAAGCTGTACATGTTTGTCTCCTAAAAAAGATATAAAGGTTTGTGTCTCTGTCTAGAAGGAATTTGCAGGAGGAGTTTGCAAGATTTACTTCGGCCCACTCAGTCAGCAGCTTGCTGACGTAAAATTCACTTTTGCACAATACTTGGTTTGACCCACCTGAAACCATTACTGGGRTAGTCAAATGTTTCTACCTGTTCAGTTTTCTCTGTTTTCTAGGATGTTTTCTGAACTATCACGTCAAATTATTTGCATCGGAATTGCTAAATACGGTATAGACTTACCAACTACTACTGGACATCTTCGTTCTCCTCTGGCTCTGGGTCAGACTCAGGCTCCAACATGTAAGACTGGGTGGACAAGTCTTCCCTTGTTGACATCTTTTAATTAATTTGTAAAATACCTTTCTGCACCACTATAAACCCCTCTATCAAACTGAAGTGAACAAGTCTGGAAGTAGTCGTAATGTGAAGCGCCTCGTTTGGGTTTAAAGAGACAGCCTCAAAACGATTTGATCTGAGACACACTTCAGAAAATTGGTGAAAGAGGGGCCATTTATTAAAATGGATGAATTCAGACCAAAGTACTACAGTTCCACTTTCTATAGACCCAAACTGAATGATTTAAATCTGAAAAATAAGGATTTAAAAGCATGTGTCTCCTTTTATAATCCAACCAACCATGCCTATAGGGACTCAAGTAAAAAGTAGTGATTAACCGATTCTACAAGCTGTGACAACTGTCATAAGTTTCTGAAAAAACAACATCCCCACGTTTACTGAGACATGTCATTTCTGTTTTTAAAGTTCACCCATCTGTTGACTTTGTATCGATGGTATCACTGCATGTCAGGACCACTGCATGTCAGGACCTAACTCTCCTGTTAGTTCAAACTTTGCTGCCTGATGGTGAGCAATTTTTAATTGGAAATCCAACGGACGGCACAGCAACAGCTTGTTGGATCCCGTTGCCAGTTATAGATTCGATGTGTCACCTAGTTGAATGTTTTATTCAGGAAGACATTTGGTATCACTCTGTTTATTGTGAATCCCAGCGTCCACTTGTTGCATTCTCTTCTTCTTAACTCACGTTTTCTTCCACTACATCTTCTCAGCAGAAAACCAGCCACACACACGAATACACACAGATTGTTTGGATTGTTTTATGTAACTTCCTGTCTGAATTCCTACCTACCTGTCTGCAAATCTGTCTGCCCACCTGTTATAGTGACTCTGCTTCCACTGCTACTTGTTAAAGAGACATAGTGATACTTCTTGGCAAAAAAAAAGATTTYTTTTGTGAGCATGAGCTTTTTTACCATTCTCCTTTTCTAGCCTTTTTATGTGCTGCATTTGAGTAAGTTTATCTYTGAAGGTTGATTTTCACATGGTTTCTCTTTCATTTCTTCACTTCTCTCAGCCCTCTGTTGAGCTCCCAGTTTACACAAAGGCTGGCTGAGGGTTACTGTCCCCATGCCAAAGCAAACATCTAGTAAGGATAAAAGACCATCTCTCATCACTTTGCCTTTCCTGCTTTAGTCAAACCCATCCTCTTCATGTTCATTGGGAAAATTTAACTATTTCACTACCATACCAAAACAATCGTCATCAAAACAATAGTGAAACAATATTTTCTACCAAAAAAACTACTTTTTCTATTGTACATATGTTTCCCCAAGGTTTTTTTTTCTTTCTTCATTTTACAATCATGATTCAAAATGAKGTAAGTTTGCTCTCTGACCAGTTGAACTAAAATCAGAGGGAAACATTAATGCATAGCTCAGCTTCAACTAATTTGTAAAAAGTGTTGTGGGGGGGCTTTAAGGAAGGTTGTGAAATGTGAAAGCGGCTTTTCATAAACTGAGGTGCTTTCTATTTCATCGCCGGAACACTCAGACTCTGTTATGTACTGAGACACAGAGCACTTTCATCCTAAAAAAGTAAACTAGCAAAATAAACTTAACATGTTTCAAAAAAAAAAAAACCTCATCCATCTTTATGTGCCATGGCAAGCAGAGCCAGCTGTAAATCTGCTGATTCAGTAGCTTTAGAGGAATGTTAACAAGCTCTTCAGGAATGTTGCATTCCCAAGTAGCGGATTCCTGGACTTGTTAGGAGATCCAGTACGGGGGGCCAACTGAGGGAAAAGACGAGGGTAAACTTTGACTGTAAAAACACACATGACGCATTATGAATACTTGTTAGTTATTATGGTGRTAAGTTATATTTTACTGAATGGGTTAAGGTTAGGATGTTAGGGTTAGTGCAGAAATGTGTATTTTGGAGGTTAAAACAACAAAAATGTATTTGGTTTGTGTCTATTCTCTTCCTCCCTACAGAGAGACACAAAATATGCTTTTTTAATACGCCCTGGGTGGGATATTTGAAAGTTAATAAGTGTAACATAGGAGCAGAAACAAATYGTTCACTTAATTAGGAGATACAGATTCTGAAAGTGTCCCRTTTCCTTGTTGGTCAGCTTCCTACTAAAGTAGATCTGTTTTTTGTCTGTTTAATCAAAGCCATCACATTGGCCTACAGAGACAATATTTTAACATGATACTATCATGTGGCGCACACATTGATCAGCTCTGTCCCAATTCAGGGGCTGCAGTCCAAGGTGGCCACGCCGTTTGCAGTCTGGGTAGGTTCCATAAAATGGCCGTGAAATGAGACGGTCTAGCATTCAGCCTGTTTGTATGACCACGCACTACTCGATTATCATAGTGATATGTTTTATATCTCATGCCTCCAGGCGTAAAATGTTTGAACATGTTTTCATTGGAGGAATAACTTCACAATTACAAGATTGAACTTGATGCAACTGTCGCTGATGTCCCCCGTCGCAGACCTTCATTATTTATATCATCTCATAAGGTGAATGGAGGGACAGACAGTTGGAGAGCATTTCTATGTCCCCAGCTTTGGTGACGGGGGACAAAATGGTTACACATAAATTTAAGAATCGTAATAGTTTGGGTTTAACTCCAGTATCTGTACTTAAAATTGTATTTCCATTTACCATCTCATTTCATTAGCTAAGTTGCTAAATACACATTTAAAAACAAATTCTTTGGTCTGTGAGGAAATTCAAAAATATGCCCAATAGGTAAAATAAATAAATAAATAAATAAATAAAAAATCAGCTGTCTTTTTTTGTTTTCCTGACGTAAGCATCCTCCATTGCAGACTTCAACAGATGCATTTGATGCTGAATGCTGAATTGAGGCACAGCCATTGTTGTCCCTTGTCACCGAGGCTGGGGAAATAGAAATGCTGTCTGTCCGTCCATGAAGGGGGACATCAGCGATAGTTGGCATCAAGTTCTACCTTGTTTCTGTCTGGTTCTTGCGTGTGACCCAATCCTGTACCTTAGGTTAGAGATACTTTATTACCACATTGACAGAAATACAGTGAATTATCTAAATAAATATTAACATATACCAAAATATTGGAATGATAGAACAAACTAATGATTGAATTTTTCATACATACATTACAAAGTTTTATTAACAATTTATTTCTTTTTTTTTTATCAATTTTGGTTTCCCACAGTTTTTTGTTCCAGATAAAAAAAAAACGGTTACCAGCTGTGTGTTTCGTCTGCACCAGCTGTTTGCCCTTGAAGCAGTTTTAAGAAGGTGCCTGATACAGAAACATGTTGTTCCTGAGCTGATCCTGAATGGTTCACATCACAGTCTGTTCCCAGACTTTTTTTTTCTCTCAAAAAAGTCACTTACTCATTCTAGTCTCATTTTCTGTTTCTTTCTTTGTATCCCTTGAAGCCTCTCCATGGGGCCAGGTATCTCTTCACTTAGTTCTCTCTACATTTCTTCCTCCTCCTTTTTTTCTCTCATCTGTTTGCTTCCTCTCATTGCTAATAACCGAACCTGTTGCTCCAGCTGCAGCAGCTGCCCTACCATTATACTTTTTTTCTATCTTYTCTCTCTCTCTCTCACACACACACATAAACACACAGGCATGGATGTGAAGTTTCACACAAGTATGCCCTCACCTAATCATAAACAGACACACAATGAGTGTCTGAGTGGACCAGGATGTTCCCGTCTCTTCCCATCAGCTCACCTGCAGGGGTACGGATGTTTTTTCAGTCTCCCTCTGTTCATTTATCTCTCACTTCCTTTTTTTCTCTGAAGTGATGGTAGAAAGTTTTACTGTCGTGGAAGTCTCCAGTATCCAAAGTCCAATACATTAAATACAGATTTTTGTTCATTATTTCCTTTGTATCAAGTGGTTTAGTTTTTATAAATGCCATAAATTCAGTGTGTGTGTATACATACATACATACATACATACATACATACATACATACATACATACATA
>NW_013952586.1:276564-282888 GCF_001266775.1 Austrofundulus limnaeus | reverse complement strand
ATGAAACGTTTCATTAGAGAAGAACCCGTCCAGAAGACCTACACAATTTTTTTTCTTTTTGATTTTTTTACCTGGATTACTGAGATGCATCAGGACATTAGAGCAGAGTCTTTTGAATCTGTTGAGTGTGAAATCTCTTCAAAGCTGGTATGATTTGATTATGCTTGATGTTGTTATACACATATATACAAAATTCTAAACATTTTTTATTTATTAATTTTTTACTAAAAGATGACAATACACAGATACATACAAAGGAACGTCTAAAATATTTAGGKTTTTTTTTGTATTGTATTTTTCTTTTTGTAGCCAGTACTGGTGTTTTTAATTTCAAATGTTCTGTTAGACATGAAGACCATTCTCAAAGACCAACACTTATGTGTSTCTTGTCTAATCCAGGAAATAAGTTAAGAAAAAAACAGTGAAATGGTTTGTTTTTGAACTAGAATTTATGTATTTTACTCATCACTCAAATATGTTTCACTCCAGTGAGATTGCTATGTAAATATTTATATTTTCCATCATTTTTGAGTCACAAACTAGACCAAACCAATCATAGCCCACTGAGATACCACCATAAGCTATTCTGTCACTTCTTGTAATACTAATAMGTGAAAAGATGATTATAAGCAAAGAAAAAAGTACTAAAAGTAGACCCCTTCTCCATCCCTATATATTTTAATTTAAGAACAAGGTACCCACATTTTTTTTACTTGAACAACACTTTAGCACACATGAAACTAAACCATTGCTTCTTAATACATGTTCCCATTTTCTAGTTTTTGTTTCCAGCTGAATTAACTGATACTTACAGATTTACACAGAAAAAAATTGACATCTGAGTAGCATTTTCTTGGATAAAACATAAACTGAACATGTTTCTCTACAGAGTATAAAATGAGTGTAATAACCATAAACCACCTTTATAATTTCTGCTGGTGATCATGTGGAATTGCAGCTATTTTTGAGTTGTTTTTTTTTTTTTTCTTTTATAGCCAGAACATGGAACTTGTGAGAGTAAAAAAGGAGAATACCTGGCATAAAACAAAGAGTCAGTAATAGTGGCCACATGTCTCTCCACACGTGTAAATATTTAAGCATTCTCCTCCTCTTCCTCTGGCAAACAAACTTTCCTTTTGCCCTTTTTCTTTGTTTTTGTCTCTTGTCCACAAAAAAAAAAAAAAGGTTTACATACTCATTTTGGGTCTGGTCTAGACTTACATACCAGTGGATGGTTCACAATTTATTGTGACATTGTTTTTTTTTTCCTCTCGTAGTTACTTCTCACCCTGCCAGTGTTTTTCTTTTATAGCATTCCTATTTTGTAGGTCCCAAGGGCTCCGCTTTTGTTACGGCTCTTTACTTCCCTGTCTTTTGGTTCACWTTCGATCAGTACGTTCAGTCTGAAGAAGGTCAGCCAGAGACGGGAGTACAGTGYGGTTGGAGGGGAGGACATGAAGATAAAGGGGAGGTAGAAAGTGAGAGGGAGAAGCAGATGATTTAAAGAAAGGCTTGAAAGAGAGGAGAGAGGCCGGAGTGGAACAGAAACACATGAAACAAAAGGGGGTGGTGGTGGTGGGGGTGATTCTCTGGGATGATTTAAGCGGTCTGTCTGACCTGCCAGTTCCGAGACAACTGGTGAGCAGACTGAGGAGAGCAGATGTGCTCTGGCTGGTGATGGATGGATGGATTGATGTATCAGTTCTGTCCAGAGRCTGATGTTTGGCCAGACCTGGAATGCTTCGCTTCACGCAGCGCCGACCCCTCAGCCAGGCATCTGGACTCTGGCATGGATTCTTGAAAATCAGTTTACTTCTGTTCCGTCACGTGTCTCTCCCTCTTTCTCTCTCTCTTTCTTCGTCTGCAGAAATTACAGGCCTTCCAGTGTTTGTTCATTGTTTCAGTTGTAAACAGGATTTTTTTTTTGGTTTTAAAATTGAAAACAAACTCGATGCACTCATGTACCCTCGCACTCGCTGCAGGAGTTAAAACTAGTCTCAAAGCCACATCTTCAGTTTGCTTCCAGACTGACAGATTGTGCACAGACCCAAATGCTTCTGATAACATCTGAAGGCTTCTGCAGCTGGTGTTCGATGTCAGAAAAAAAATATATTAAAGTCGGTCATTCATATGTCTCTTTGGCTTCTTCCCTCACACTAAAAAGCATAAATTGATCACCCGCCACCATAAAAGGCAGACAATTATGTATACTGTATTAGTCTGTTAGCAAAAAAAAAAAAAGTTCTAAATCCGTGAATGCGTTTTTGTGAAACTCAGTCATCATTGGATGGATTTGTACATCTCCACAGGGGTGGACTGGGGAGAAAATGTGGCCCGGAGGTTCCTGACAAACTGACTCACTTTCAAATCCTGGGTTTAAGTTACTCAGACTTGAACATGACTTCGTTAAAAAAACATTTACCAAGTAAGCATTTGTTTGAGACCTACAGTGTGTACCAGTGAAGCTAAAGTGCATGTCTTTGGTCTTTGAGAAGAAACTGGAGTATTGGGGAAAAAGTCATGCAGAGGGGGAATATGTAAATATCACCCAGAATGATCCCATGTTGGGATTTGATTCAGTAATCATTTTGCTGAGAAACAACCGGYCTACCAACTGTGCCACTGTGCTGCCAGATTTTATATTTATAATGTAGTTGCGCCCCTGGTGATTGACAGGTGCTGTTCCCAGAGGAACGGTGAGGCGGAACCACAGCACTGTGCATCTGTTGGATGTGAGAGACAAACGGAGTTACTGTGCATGTGGTCCCATAAGTGCACTCCGCAGCTGGCCACGCTCTGAGCAGATCAGCTGACTGGAGGCGCTTTACTTGCGCCGGCCACCATTCGAACAGTTTGTTTGTTCGTCACACCTTTGCTCTTCTATTTACATCTCACAAGTTATAAAATGTACTGCCATGTGTCCTTTTGGAGAAATATACAACAATGTAAACGCTATGTATAAACATCGCCACCGATGGCGAGGGTGTGTGCGCGTCCTACACGAGTACCCAAAGCGCAACTAAAATCCCAGCCTTTATGGAGGCATCGTGGTGCCACAAAACAAGCGCATGCTGCAGTGGCCATGGGGCAGAGCGCTACAGCACCTCTACGGGCCRAACCACCAACAGCCAATCGGCCCCCCGAGAAAAATCCCGGTAGACTTGTTTGCCAGTCTGTCCCTGCATCTCCTAACCAATTCAAGATGGCTGCTACAATTAATTGACCACAGAAAAATTTAAATGGCTAGAAAGCAGTAAAAAATGTCTATTCCTCATTGTTCTGCGTGAGTAATATAACAATATCATCTTCAGCTTCATGTTTAGTTTGGGCTTTAAAGAAACTAACAGTAATATTTGCTCAGTCTGGTGACCTCCTCACCTCACACACTCTGCACTTTATCCTTCTGTTCATCTTCTATACACAAACACACAAGAGCCACAGTGGCTGATACGTTTGGGTCTTCTTTAGTTTTTGACCCAATTCAAATAATGTACTAATAACGTAACGTATAAATGCGTACTCTTTACTTTTTAAAGATTTTAAAATCAGATTTCCTTTGTCTCACAATCTCCCGCTTCTTATTTTGCATTTGAATTATTTATGCAACAGTCATTGAAGAATTGTTTGGTATATCTTGTCATTTTCAGCTGCCGCTCTTTACCAAAAAGTCAAATCTTTTTGTGCCAAGTTGGGAATCTGGCAGGCTTTGTAATACACAACAGCAGAGCACAGAAAATAAAGTTGTCAAACTGTCTGTAGACTGGGAGAAAATCTGTTCTGCGTTTTTAAACTTTGGCTTTTTTTCTGGCAACATTGACTATTTTGATACTGAATTGATTATACTTTATATTGTCTGACACCTTATATGCCAAAGTTTTAAACAAAGGTAAAATTTTAGCTTAATATCTATGAAATTGACTGAATTTTAGTCAATTTTATGTTTGCTAATGTGGATTTGAATCAGGTTGGCTTCAAAATGAAACCAATACCAGTTGAATGTTTTATGATACTCATTCTGAGACTTTGAGCAAAATCCACTCAGTGATTCATGAGATACTTTAACAGACAAACAAACATGCACACACAAACACAAACAATTACTCAACCACCCACGTTCCATGGCATTGGGCAATAAATAAGACATTTTGTTTTATCTGTAAGAAAAAACACAACAGATGGTTCTTGGTGCCAACAAACAGTTTATGGGTCAGCAGAGATGTTTGGATGTGGTTGAAATCTCAACCTACAAAGCCAGAAGGCCGCTACAGGAGGTCTAAATGAAGGTTCCAGTGTGAAGGTTTTACAGTACATCCTAATCTGCAGTCACCAACCAATAAAGAAAAAAAATCACTAACAAGGAAACAGCTGCTAAATCCCAAAAGTGGAAGTCAGGGATGTATCGTGTTGCAATCTGGGAATCTTTGGGATTTATTTAACACAAGTGCTGAAACTCTGAAGTTTTGGTTGTTGAAACATTTTAACAAGTTTTTTTTTGCCATAAACTTGCATGAGTTACACCATTCTGATCTCTTTTATGTGGCAACAGCTTTACAARAAACAACAACAACAACAACAAAACAAACCAAAAAACGTTTTAGTACTTAAACAATAACCGGACCAGAAAATCTATCTGGCCTAGTTAAAAATTTCTCAGCCCAGTGTTTTGGAGAATACAAAGTATGTGTTTTTTTACATAAGATAATTTTCTAAAGTACTGCAAGTTTGCCTGATTTCTTTTCCTGCACCTTCTTCTTTGGTTTTTACATTTTTTGAGCCCTCATGGTAAATGTTACACCCTCCTGCGGCACCTAACTGCGAAGATTTTTCAATGTCTGGCTGCTTGATCTTTTGCTGAAAGGTCCCATTCAGTCAAAACTGTAACAGAGAATCAGGGTGTGAAGACTAAATGCTCCACATCAGTCTGAAACGGTTATCTGTTGATTAACTTTTTTCTGTTATCGAAAAAAAMCCCTTAATATATGCATCGACAAGAATTACACATAGTGGTTTGCGTAAAATTCTTGAGGGATCAGTCTTATCAAGATCAGTATGGCCTTATGTTCTGGCAAAGTGCATTGAGCCATGCATGTTGGCCACATGCTCTGTAAATGTTTATAAAAACGATACACATCTTTTCTTCGGCCTCATGTCTTTTGCAGCCCCGCGTCAAACGCCAGCTGCAGTGAACCCGAAAGAGTTCACCAGTATTCCCTCGGCCCTGAATAAACACAGACGTGGTCAAGATGCTTTGAGTGTCCGAGGCTCCTCCTCCTGTGTATTTTTATAAAACCATAAAGATCAGCAGGCAGAGGAGTGCACAAGTCAGCCATTATTCCTGGACAGCTTTTGGATCGGCCAAGAAAAGTCTATGTTCATTTTTTTGTAACTCTCTTTCCTTATTTGTCTCCATCTTTTCAGTCTGTCGCTTTCCTGGAATGCTGTGTCATTACTATGCTTTTTTTTTTTTGGTTTGTTTCTTCTTACAGCCACAGCAGAGCTGTTTTATAAAAAATGTCTCACAGAACTTGTARCTTGTAAACACTCACTAAAGAAAATAAGAAAGGCCACATCATAACTTGTTGATGTACATGTAAGTGAAACACCTTTCTCTTTGCAAAAAGGCTTAAATGACCCTTGATTTTCTGAGTAAACAATTAAGAGGATTTCAATTGTTTATTACTGCATAAAAATAAATCCCAACCATTTCACATATCTATCATTTTTCAAAATTCTGACTATCTGGCATTAGGAAACAATAAAAGAAAGAAAGACATGTAATCGCTGGATTCAGTCACAGTTGCTGCTGTTTTTTTTAGCTTAAATAGAAAAAGAAAATATCAGATTACTGTAATTTGCAATTTTCAAACACCTGTGTCAGATTAAATTAGCTAATTGTTAAAAAAGAAGCTCACCTTGTAGAGCTGTTGCACAAAGCAGAATAACACAAATTATGGCTGCAACATGAGATATATCAGTTAAAACAAAGAAGAGGATAATGACACTTCAAGAAAATGAATCATCACGAAAAGTAGAAAAATTTGTTGGTTGTTCCCGGTCAGGTGTGTCTAAAATCTGAGAAGGTTTTATAAAGGAAACATACTGGTCTATAGTAGTGTCTGGATACCTTTTTACAGGTACTCAGRCTAAATACCTCTTGCCAATACCAGTGTCGATACTGCGTTACTGGTAATGATAACAAATTGAATGTGAAAGGTTTATCATTTACATGTTGAGGAAAGTTGAAAGGAAACTTGTTTTCTTATTCAAAAATGCTTCATCAGTATATATCATTCTGTATATTTTAGGGCTGCTACGATTAATCGA
>NW_013952586.1:261116-276216 GCF_001266775.1 Austrofundulus limnaeus | reverse complement strand
TAGTTAGATTAATCGATTAGAAAATAATTGTTTGGCACAGCACTAGTATATTTATTAGTAACAGGCAGAGGGGCTGTAGGTCTATAAGGACGGGGAGCCACCTTGTTTTAAATAAAATAAATGTGTTTCTAAGTCACTGTATAATGTTTAAGTTCTAACTCAGTAACTACTTGGTATTGGTACTCAATATAGGCGAGTACCCAAACTGAACTACTCATACTKGGTTTGAGGAAAACCTGGTATSGGGACACCCCTACTGGATGACCAAGRAAGACATCAAAGTGTCAATAGGCAGACATCAGCTGGATTGTTAGGCTATCATTTGCAGACACAAAATCATGGTTTTCCCTTGTAWTCAAAGCAAAAGGATGATTCAGACTTTGACAGTCTTCAAAATATCTGTTTTTGATACCAACTTTACATTTATTAGGCACTGAAAAGCCTCTAATAGTATTTATGTGTTTCATTTGCTGCAGGTGACCTACCTGGGCAAGATGACAATCTCTGGGACCCAGTTCTTGTCTGGTTGTACCGAGAAAGCAGTAGTGGGTCTGGTAGAGCGCCGAGCCCTGGCCCAGCAGCAAGGGACCTCGCCCTCGAACAACGCCCTGCTTGAAATCCGTCCCTTCCAGGTGCGCCTGCACCACCTGGACGAGCGGTGTGAGGCCTCAACGACCGTGGACGCCTACCAGGTGGCACGCATCGCCTACTGCACGGCCGACCACAGCGTCAGACCCAACATATTTGCCTGGATCTACCGAGAGATCAACGACGACCTGTCCTTCCAGATGGACTGCCACGCGGTGGAGTGTGAGAGCAAGCTGGAGGCCAAGAAGCTGGCGCACTCGATGATGGAGGCTTTCCGCAAGACTTTCCAAAGCATGAGCAGCGACGGCCGCATTCACAAGAGCGGGTCGACGGACGACTTTGCTGAGGACTCATCCACACCTGACGACTCGACCCCAGATGATGGCTGAAGTAGAACTCCCTCGTACTCCTGATATTCGTAAAAACAAATTGATGGGGAGAGTGGAAGGTCCTGCTCTTTTTCATTCCCTCCCAACTGTTTCTTTCAGTTATAATTTGGTACAAACTTTACTGACTCAATGAATCAATACGCCCAGGATAATGAAGTAGATCATGAATAGTGTTAAAAGATGGTAGATGAAACAGATTTACATTTCGGGATAGCAAAGAGCTCCTGCTTTGAGTAAAAGCCCCTAAGAGACCCCCTGGAAAGGTTTCAAACTCTACTTTAATTGCCCTGAAAATAATTGTATCAATAGTTTTATTTCAACTACTGTTTGTATCACACATATCAAATTCTCTGGTTACTAAGCTTTTTTATTACATACGGTTAGTCCCAGCCCACCTGTTGAATATCTGCCATGTAGGGACCAAACATAAATATTCCTGTGATGTATTTCAGGTTCAAACCCAGAGTTCATGAGACTGTTGAAGCACATAAATTCTTTACCTGTTATCTGAATTTCTGTTACAATGCCTTTAGCCTTGATAATAGCRAAGGATGTGGGAGTAAAGCCTTGAAGCACTACTTTTCACCATGATTACCTTGTCCAACCCCTACAAAAACCCTTCTCTGTGCATGGATGATAGAGCTTCTGCCTCTGTCTCCATTTAATAGGTACTGAGTAATTTGAGTATGTGCCCAGTACCTGGAAGAAAATAAGTTCTAAATAGGTCACACTTAAGAAGTTCTCACTGAAGCCGGGGGTTGTTTGAGACACTTTAATCATCCACATCTGACTTTTGTTTTAAATATACCAAAATCCAGGCTAAGATTAGCCTGTCAGATTATGTGCCTCACTTTCCTCTTGCATTGCTGTGTGCATTGTGTGACCATGTGTGCTTTGATGTTTTTTTGTGTAATTGCTTCTGTATTGTTTCCATACAAGTGAGTGAAAACATTTGTTTTTGTGTGAGAGAGAAGCAGACTTTTCTCTTTGCCCCCAAAATATATATTTTTTATGTTTGAAATCAGACATGGTACTGTGAGCATTTGCCACGCTATTCTTGTTTTTTTTTTTTTTTTTTTTTTTTTGTTAAATTTTGTATGGAATGAAAGCTAAACCACGAGTCGGAGCGTGCCAGTTTGTTGACGTGGTGGGCACCTAAAAAGATATTAAAAATCACAGCCATTCGAGTGAGTAACTCGCACCTCCGGGCCTCTGCTGAATGTATGAGTCCGTCGTACTGTGAGCGCCTCACATCGTGTCCGGYCGCTTCAGTCTCCACGAAACTCCACATATCACCAACAGCTTGAAGGGAGCGGGGTAATCCAGAACGTTTCCGCTGCCCTGCATCAGCCACTCCAAGACCGAAGCACCTTCTTTTCTAACAGGACGGTACTGAAGAGACTGAACGCCATTTCCGAAACAACCCAACTAAATGATCTCATGACTGTTTGATCATCACACACATACAAACACAGATTCAAACAATACATCCTGTATGTACATGAATTGTAATGGAGTCTTGCTCGATAAGCTTATGTAAATACAAATGTATCACTTTCCAAATATTACAGCTTAAATGGTGATAGCTATTTTACATAATAAAAAAAAGTATTCAGAACCATCATATGATGCTGAAAAAGTGTGATGAAAGCTACTGTGAATATTACCCGGAGAGCCTGATAGCAGTGGCTGGGAGCCTGTGTGTGTGTGTGTGTTTGTGTGTGTGTTTGGAGAAAACTGAATGTGGCGTGGGGAAGTGTTGCATGACGAGGCCAGGAGTTGGGATGAATGTTTGTGACTCTGTAGGTTACTGTGCAATGTCTGTTTTACAGCTCAGACGCGCTTTAATTGTTCCAACAATGCTACCGTAAGTGTTTTCTATACAGTGTTTGCAAAGATCAAAACACAGTTGCATATAAAGTATTTACCAAGACCAAGCTGGTGTGGTCTGTTTTGTCTCTGATCCACAATTTTCTCTCTTTCTTTTAGTTTGTTCCCCAGTGTCATCGGATGAGAGCTGAAAGAGTCCTTCCTTTTAAATTMTTATTATTTCTGTAAGCTCTGCTGGGTTTTCCCTGCTGTGTCTGCATGTGGGAGGATAAACATCAGGCCTGTTCAGTTTGGATCAGACATGATGTTCTGACAAGGTGCCAGCTGAGATGTAAAGCATAACCTCCACATAAGACACCTGCAAGAATGTGTGTGTGTATGTGTGTGTGTGTGTGTGTGTGTCCCTGCTAGAGTTAGAAAAATGGTTTGCTTCTGAAAGTCCCACCTGCAGCTCAGGATACAGGCGTAACCGGGTCTGATCTTCGGTATCCCAGACCAAAGTCATAAAACAAAACTTTTCCTCCCCCTATTTTTTAAAACATGCTTCAGGTCTGAGTGTGAGACTGCCACTCTTCACATTCCTCAGACGTCCTCAGATCTTTTTTTTATTTAATTGTACTTTTTTCCCCTTTCTTTTTTGTTTGTCTGACGAAACGTGGCAGCCGTTTTCCCCTCTTCAAAGTGCCCACATCAATACCAAGATAAACTGGCTCCTCTCTGCTTGTATAGCTGGCAATCATTTTGCAGCTAAAGAGCTGCAAAGAATTAGATGTAAAATGGATGCTGTGAATGATGTAAACGTGCCGTGAATGAGAATGCTGCCTCCTTCTGGCAAACCCAGCTACTGCCTTTGCTTTTCAACTATTTATGCTGTATGTGTCATTTTTTTCAATAACATAGATTTAATATTTAAAAGACTTAAAAATGACAGAGTTGACTTCTGAAAGCGCATAAAAATGCTTAAATATTTGTAGATTTTTCAGCTCAAAACTAGAGAGCGTAAGCTTTAAATCTGCATGAGATGCTCCATTAGTGAACAAAGTTTTCTGTCTTCCAGCTCACTGTGCTCATGGCTTCACTGTTTGTCTCTTTGATGTGTGCTGAGTTTACACCCTGCCTTTGCGCTCGATTGGGCCCTTGTGTCTGCCTGACCCACTTCCAACGGTGCATCACCGCAGAGGAAGGGTCCTCCTGTCGGGGAGGGCCCCAAAATAAAGGCCACCTCAACCGCTTTGCAGCTCCACCGAGGTTCTCAGCCAGTCAAGTCAGTTCACAATAAACCCTTTGTTACAGCTCCAGTTGGCTGCTTCTCCTTCACCAGAGTCTCAGAAAACCGCCTGTCTATCCACCTGCCAAGGCCCCGCACACATTCAAGGTCAGTTTGGGAAGCGAGTGGTGCCAGTGTGGCCTCTGATCACACTCCCATTTATTTTCTCACAATCCCTCCGTCTTAACTCTGTGTGTCTCTCAGCTGCGTRGACTCAAGCGGTGGGCCTCACGGAGTGAAAGTGTGGTGGAGCTCTGTAAACACACGGTGCATGTGTGTGAAGCACGACCTGTGCACATTCTTTCTGTCTGGAGCTTCACTCAGACACTGACTAAAAGCATGAGAAGCAGAATTACACAGGCTGAAAAATGTTTCCACTTATTTTTAATTGTATTTAAATGTATGCTTTTTGCTGAGGTCACTGAAAACAGGTTTGTTCAGGAAAAAGGCAGGTGGATTTCAAAATGAGAAAAACATTTAAAACTTTTTTGTGTGTTTTAACAGTATGAATAAATTTGACAGTGGAAAATTTYACTCAAGATTTTGAACTGTATTCTAAAAAAAGCAGCTTTTTAAAACGTGCATCTTGGATCATGTTCATATTTAGTCAACTATTTTTATTAAACGATTATGACATGCACTCACTGGCCACTTTATTAGGTACACCTTGCTAGTACCAGGTTTGACCCCATTTTGTCTTCAGAACTGCCTTAATCCTTCATGGCATAGACTCAACAAGGTACTGGAAACATTCCTCATTGAGTCTGGTCCATATTGACATGATGGCATCACACAGTTGCCGCAGATTTGTCGGCTGCACATCCATGATGTGTATCTCCTGTTCCAACACATCTCAAAAGTGCTCTGTTGGATTGAGATCTGGTGACTGTGGAGGCCATTTGAGTACAGTGAACTCATTGTGTTCAAGAAACCAGTCTGAGATGATTCACTCTTTATGACATTGAGCGTTATCATGTTGGGTACACTGTGGTCATAAAGGGATGGACTTGATGAGCAACAATACTCATGTAGGCTGTGGTGTTGACACAATGCTCATTTGGTACTAATGGGCCCAAAGTGTGCCAGGAAAATATCCCCCACACCACTGCACCACCACCACCAGCCTGAACCGTTGATAAAAAGCAGGATGGATCCATGCTTTCATGTTGTTGATGCCAAATTCTGACCCTGCCATCTGAAAGTTGCAGCAGAAATTGAGACTCATCAAACCAGGCGATGTTTTTCCAATCTTCTATTGTCCAGTTTTGGTGAGCCTATGCGAACTGTAGCCTCAGTTTCCTGTTCTTAGCTGACAGGAGTGACACCCGGTGTGGTCTTCTGCTGCTGAAGCCCATCTGCCTCAAGGTTCGACGTGCTGTGAGTTCAGAGATGCTCTTCTGCAAACCTCGGTTTAAGTGGTTATTATGACCCCCGCACGTGAAGCGTAATATTGTTTTCATACTGTCCCCCCCCAGTGATTTTTGGTCAACTGTAGCACAAAAATGGCTGCACCAATCAACATGAAATTTGGCAGGACTGTAAATGAGTCTAACCTACACTGCACCAGCCAACGGTTTTACGATAGACCCCATATTTGAGGAGGGGGCTCCTTTCAAAGAGGGGGTGTCTGGACATGTAAAAATGTGTATAACTCAAAAACTGTTAAATAGGAGCTTCAGATTTCTTTTGTTTAGCTCTGATGAAGCTCTATCCATCAGGCCCACCAATCAGTGCCCCCCCAAACCCCCAATTTTTCTGAAAAAGGGCTATCTGGACATACAAAATGGTTATAGCTCAAAAATTATTAAACATAGGAGCTTCAGATTTTCATTGGTTGTTTAGCTCTGATGAGAGGCTATCCATCAGGCCCACCAATCAGTGCCCCCCATGACCATGTGATCTCGACCTTMACCTTGACAAACAGAATGGTGGTCTGAATAAACAAAAAGGTTGATTATAGCAAAAGTGACTACATAACATAGTGAAAAGGAAAACTCTGAGTTGAATTAAAAAAAGCAAAATGTTAAGCAAATATATTTTTACATGTGTGTTAGAGATCTTATTTTAATTTTTAACATTTTTAANGCTCAGGACAGGGGTAAAAGCAAGGAAAGCAAGGAGTCTGTGGAGCAACAAAAACGAGGAATTAAGACCAAAGTGGTGCAGTTTTATTTTAAATAGACCATAAGTGAATGATTTAGATGTGAAAAAGAAGGATTTAAAAGCATGATATAATACCTTTAACATAATAAATTCAATCAATATTCCCATCATGTGGCATTTGTGCAAACATTTTTATCAAGTTTTTATTACTTTGACTGTAATATTAAAGAAACTTTTGCCTGTAGACAAAATCATTTGTTTTTCTCATGACTGCACAATATATTTTTTTTAATCTAAAAATCACAAAGTTGTTTTTGAAGATTTAAGGGGGAAAACAGCTGCTGAGAAACTATTAAGAAAAATGCAAGCAGTAATGATTTTAGCATTTAGTGTGAACAGCAAACTATTTTACCATCTAAAGTACAGAGTAATGTATTCACCAGAGCAGGGGATGAAGGATCTCCTTCAGACATACAAGCATTTCCTCTGATCATGTCCAGATCCCCTCTCATCCCTCCTGCTTGATGGCTCCCTGAGGCCTCCATGTGATTTAAGATTCCTGCCAAAATGAAATGTTGGCTGGAATGAAGCAGAGGTTCCTGTGCCTTCATGTCACAACACAAGACAGACTATCTATTAACCCAAGCCCAAAGCGTTCAGCACTGAAAATCAGAACTCACACGGATAGAAACAAAACCGGCTTGAAACACGTGAGACAGGAAATTTCTGGGCTGTGATTCACGAAGAGCTTGACCCAGCAAAGATCTTATGGAAGAAGAAACTAAAGCAGCTGCTAGTAATTCATGTACAGTCAGTGGAGATGTGATTATTCTGAACAACATATTCAGTTTATTTATTTTATTTTTATGTTTTGTCTGGCACTTCATAAAAAAAATTCAATTTTAGCTGGAAATTCCTGCTCATAGTGGAAAAATTGCATTAGCTTTCAAGAGACATCCCAGCCTATTTAAAGCAGAGTTGTTTGGAAAAAAAATCAATATGTTTTTGGTTGTAATTCGAACAACCTCTGGAAAAAAGGCATTTACATCCAGCAGGATGGATGAGCTTATGGTTAGTCCAAATGTAGCCAAGACCTTAGAGTGCTGCTGTTTTAAAATAACTCAAATACCCAACATTTCATAGTGATTTAAGAAAACACTGTTCCATAACTTTATACTGCCATGAATTTCATTCTACATGTGCTTCTGTTGCAAGGCTAATATTGGCAGTAGCAGCTAGCTATAGCACTGTAGGTACAGCATGTGGCCAATTTCAGCAGGGATTTCTTATCTCAGCTGACATTACAGTGTTGTGCAAAACTGATGCTGAGTAGAAGCTTCTGAGTGTGAACGTTGGTTCAGATATTGGCTCGACCCCRGAATCACTAACAAAACACATATTTGATGTAAAGTAATTCAATGATCTGAATGCATTCAAAAGCCTCCATARTTCAGTTTACATGGCTGGGAAGTTAGCACTACTTGAAACAGCATTAATTGTAATCCATGACACTTGCCAAAGAATTGATGAAGCCTAATACAAAAAAAAAAAAGAAAAAAAAAAAAAAAAAAAAACACACTCAATACCTACATTAAAAATAATTACAATTTGTGTAACCGTTTCTGTAGTTTATTAGTATTTATTTTGTTGCTGCCATGGTTGGTGATGGTTGAACCCAGTATGCAGGCTACGACCCCAGGATCTCAGAAATGAATTTGACAGTGAGAGCTGAAAAAAGAAAACTACCACAAACATGTGGAGCCACCAATGATGTCACCAGATCCTTACAGAGGAACAGAACGAAAAAGATCAAGCAGCTACTGCTCCAAACTGCAACCACTGTTTACTTCTTATAAGAAGTGTGAAGTAGCTAAGTACATTTACTTTGTTACAGTACTTAAGTCATTTTTTGAGTATCTGTACTTTTACCATTTTTTTTATTTTGACTTTGACTTTTATTTTATTACATTCAAAACATAAAAACGATACTTTTACTTTGTTACTTTAAAAGTTGGCACCTCATTACATGTTACAAATTTAAACTCATCATGAAAGCAGTTGTTTATGCACTCTAAAAAAATGAAATGTTGATTTTATTTAACCAAGTTATGTTAACTGGTTCCACTAAACTGAGTTGAGCAAATCACGTAATTCACACATTTTGTGAATGACTTTACATTAACTGAACTTAGTTTAATGGAACCAGTTGACACAACTTGGTTTGATTAAATTCAACTCTTCATATTTTAGAGTGAGTAAAATACTTTTATTTTTACTTTTCCAATTATTGTGAGCAGATATATTACCTTAAGTACTTTTCTTATCAGTGAAATTCMCTTTTACCAATGTCATTTTCTGTTAAGGTATTTTTACTTTACGTTAATTTTTTTCAAGTATATCTCTGTTTCTTATGAGCATAAATGCTTCTCTCTATATATACTGAAGTGGCCAAGTAATCTTGTGTTGTCCTATAAAATACTTTATATGTTATGTTCATTCTGGGCATCATTTATGTTACTGTTATGGCAGTATTTATTTAACAAAGACAGAAATATGTGGTCCATGAATGAAGGTACTCTGTGAGATGATCAGCTGAGTTTTATTGCTACAACAGGAAACACAGAGAACAACCTGGCCTGTCTCTGTGCCTCTGCTTCTCTCTGTCACTGTCGCTCCACACTACTGTGTCCACTGTGTCTCGAGAGGCCTCATATACATATTAACAATCACCATTATGTCATCTTAGCAAGATTTGATACAAGGTCAATGGAAAACACAAAGATAAACACAAGTGATATCTAAGAATGACTGTTGTTAGCAAATCTTGTTCTGACTTTAATCATTCTRTCTGCAGATGAACAGCATGTCATGAAAACCTAGGTCATTAAAGGATGTCATGAACTTCTGGCTTAAACCTAAATGTATTAGTTCCATTCCATTACAAATAAATTGTTATATTGTCTGTCAAATACATAAAGAAATATACTAACTAAAATAAAATAAAGAAAGAAATCAGTGTTGTCCACCTTCTGACCTGAATTTTTATGACCAACTTCAGAAAAATCCACATTCACARACTCAAATAAATTTGATCCTATATTCTGCTTATGTACAAAATCTAAAATGACAGGTTGAATTGAAGAGTTTGTGATGAGAAAGGTAAAAACATAACAATATGGCAGGACAGATGATTCATTCATTTTAACATGCTGGTTCCAGATGTTACAGGAAATGTTGAGTCGTCAGGCTTTTTCATGACAAACAGCTCAGAAACAACAAAAACATACCAAAGTATCCAGAACATAAACAAAAAGAAGTTCACTGAAAAGAGGCATAAACCCATTTCTTTCCAAACCAAAATTTTATATGAAAAAAAAAAGGATGGAGGATTTGCAGCACTGTTTTGGAGACGACTCCAAACTACTTTCACACCAAATATTAACATTTGTAAAACTGAAGTTATTGTGGTCATTTTTGTGTTTGGTAAAGTCAGTAGGCTGTGACAGTCATGTTGAATTGAGTTCACAAGTTAAACAGTTTTAGTKGTTTGTTTATTTACTGATAACAATTACATTTTCATTTGCGGTTCATGAGATATTTTGCTAACAGAACACAAGCACACACAGACATATCAGTATATATAATTACCTGCTTTTCCCGATGTGTGTTTTATCTTTGCCAAGAAGAGTATCTGAAGATTTCCTCTTTTGTCCACTTGGTGTCAGTGCTACTCAGCATTTCAGAGGTTAGTAAAAGAATGCAGGAATATGAAATAATAAATGAAACAGCACAAAAAGCTCACCAATATGATAACAAAAACTGTAAAGGTTGTTATCCTTGTTATAAAATGAAAAAAAAAAACATTTTTGTAAACAATGTGATGATAGAACTTGGATTAGAAAATATGCTCATTCCTCTGTGTTCTTTTATAATACAAGCCCCTTTAAAAAAGTAAACATTTTACYGAGACAGGTTCAAAAGTGAATCCTGGGGATTAATCCAAATGGCATCAACAGGTCATCTGGTACATCTGTCTCTTTTCAGTCTGAAGCGATTCTTCATAAATGTCTTGCTTTCCTCTGRATGGATGCTTCTTCCCTTTTTCCTCCCTCTTCATGTCAGAGGCTCTGAAAAAGAGCATCAAGATAAGATCAGAAGGCACATAAATGGTGACAGGTCACGCTGCGTCACATGACGCTATTTGAATCCAGCTGTCAGACAATCGCCATCRWTTTCTCAAACAGATTTTTCCACGATTYTCTGGTATTTATTTGTTTTTAAACATCCTCTGACTCAGTGCCTGAGCAGTGATGTTGTAACCCTGAAAGAAAAGGCACAGCCCAAACTACTAAACTACAGGACTCTGTGCGGCTCAGCTGGTCTGAAACTAAAGCCCATATRAAGCTCTGCGGGATGTTGGAGAGAAGGAAGATGGAACTTAAAACTCAGCTTTGAACTCATCTGATGATGTGTGTGTTTGTGTGACTTACAAAACATCCTGAACCTGAGCTGGGACATGTCTGCCATCAGGAGTGGACATATTTGATAGCGGCAAGGTTCCATATATTTGGATCATGTGTTTGTGATTACTCTGAATGCTGCAGTTTTTACAATTAACATCTTAAGATGTTGTTGGAGTTTACTTTTTTGATACCAGCAAACCATTTCATATTGAGTCAGTTATGCTTTCCAGTAGTAAACAAGTATTTGTGAGTATGTTAAAAATGACTCTGCTTTGCATGCAAACAAGGACACAGTAAATGTTGATTAATAGACATGCACCGTCAGTGAAACAGATGCTTACTTTTAAGCATCAGCTTTCAATTAGCAAGTTAAATTATGATCTATTTTTGGAGTTTGTGCTGCTCACAGACAATCGTGGGATGCTTTCTTTGTTAGAATTTTGCATCGACCATAAAACAAATAGCCTCTGATKGGAACCTGGAAGTTGAAGCTGGAACAAGACCAGCTTCTTCGTAGGCTGGTTGCRAGTTTTAAGTTGTGCTTCCTGCGTGAAAATCAACAAAATATTGCCTATGGCAGAGTTATTCCACTAAATTGCTCAGGGGGACAGAGTAAGAGTATACTTTTATTTTTTTCTGAATTAAAACATGTTTTTATATTAAATCCAAGTCATTGGCAGTCAGAGTTGTATGCCATAGATCAGTGTTTCCCAAAGTTGGGGTCGGGACCCAAAGTGGGGTCCCGAAATATCAAGGTGGGGTCCTGAAAAGATTTTCAGAATTAATTACATTTTTGCCTTAGTTGTTACAAAGGAGTGAGGTTAGTGTATTTAAAATGGATAAATGTAGTATAAAACATATTGTTACTATGCCCATGTTTAGTTAACCTGATACAAATGTTTATCATCCAAAAATAGTTGGGGGCACAGGTTTCTGCTACTGTTATTTTGTGGGTCAAAAACTGAAAAGTTTGGGAGCCACTGCAGTTGTCTTGACTGACATTTTGAACCACTGCACTTTGGTTCCCAAAGTTGGGCTTGGGACCGAATTATGGGTCATGGAGCACCTTGGATAATCTCCAGAAATCAACTGAAAGCGTAATAAAATAATTGCTAATGTAATATTTTCCCTATAACTATTACAAAAACACACAAAAATTATAAACACGTATTTACATTTGTGTACAAGCTGTTTAGATTGTCAAAAAGCCTGTGTTTTTAGGGTCATTAACAAAGTTTGTGTGCTCAGACCAGTAATATTTGGGGTCACAAGGTTTTTGCCATGGATATTTTTTGGGTCATAAGATAAAAAGTTTGGGAACCACTGTCATAGATCATCTAGTTGAATAGCCCTGGCAAAGTATACCTGAGAATTTTTTTAAAAGTGTAAGTCAAATGTTGAATAATATTATTATTTTTCAATATGTGTAGCTGAAATCAGCTCTTCCATGGTTAAGGGAAAACTCGTGTGACACCATGACTGTAAAAAGTGTATGGGAGAGGATGAACCCAGTGTGCAGACAGAGCCCATACAAACAGGATCACGTCGCTTCAGTGTCAGTGGAAGAAAGTGGAAGTTTAGATGTTCTTTCAGACTTGATGATTTACTGGTGAAACAGTTTCATCCAAAATAGGGTTAGAGTTTCTSAGTGTTTGAGGAATGGCACCTATAAAATGTTTTAAAAGAGGCAGCTAGATGAAAGACCGATAATCTTGGAGTGGTATCACAAAACCGTAAAGCACAACATTTTTCTGTCATGATGTTCTGATCTACATCTAAATTTTTAGTCATAAAATATATATTATGTATATAACACTGTCTGGGCAGGAAGAGACCACCAGAGAGCTCAGCAAACTTTAAACCCCAAGTAATTAAATCATTTGATGATTAAAAGTAACATTGGAACATTTGGTTGAGTTAATGGTTTCCTGAATGTCCTACAGTTTTTACTCCGTGGCGATCAGCTACTGTTTTATTTATTTATTTATTTATTGGATTGATTGTCATTTTTGTCAAGATTGTGTCTGTGGAGTCTAAAGAGAAACAATGAGACAAGGTGTCATGCAGGCCAGTGTATCTCTGCATTTTTTTACTGCTCTTGGTCACTTTGACAGCAGAGTACTGAATGTGAGCACGCTCTGAGTGGTCCACAAACATCGCAAACATGTCAGACGTTTGCCCATTTTGTCCTGAGAGTGTACGTACCAGAAAGCAATGGACTTTTATGAGCGCTGCACAACGCCCTGTGTAACAGCGTCATCAGGTCAAACTGAGTCATGAATGAGGAGGAAAAACTGACACTGATGAGGTTTTTGAAAATCCAGTGTCTGCTGTGAGAACATAAAGAAGAGGATGACGGATGAAATTACTCTTCTCATCATCAGTCGAGAGTCTTTATGGAGTATAATCATCTTATCTCCTGTCTTCACTGTGTGAGCATTGAGAAGGTTACAGGTCAGACGTTTCTGTCAGAAGGACGGCTCAGAATATGTTTCTGGAAAAAAAAAGCTGCCTGACTTACAAACCACTGACACCTCACAACCAAATCTTTAGTCTTTTTTGAACACGATGATGTTACATTTTTATCAGTGACATATAGATTCTCTGTAGAACAAATTCTTGAAATGAAAAGCATACAGTTTTACTGCAAAAAACAACAAATACGCAGCCTTAACCCTATAAAGCCAAACCCTTTAAAAAATAGTCAGAAAATTCACATTTTTAAGAACTGACATATTTATTGGACCTTTAAACAAAATCCAAAAAAAAAAAAAAAAAATTGCCACATCACTTTGTTTTTGATATATTTTTTGTATCAAATCTGATACACTGGGCTGATTTGGTAACATTTTGCTCACAACAAAGTTAAATAAAGAAACAAAAGACAGTTTTGCTCAAAACTTTTAACAAGTTTAGAACACTCTAGGAAGTTTACTTCTTTGTTTTTTTTAACAATGAACTTTTTACAGCCATTTATTTCACTTCGTGGTAGGCACAAATACAAAGATGCGTTGAACCTTTATCCCAAATAATTAGAGAACAGTTATAAACTAAGTTAACTAAGTTATACCGAGTTTTACAGAGATTTTTTTGTATGCAAACAGTAAACTAATGTTTTYATGACGTCTGAGCTGACAAGGTTAAAGGCTTCCCTTTGCTTTCCGTTGAAATGAGCATGTATGACCAAACCAATAGATGTTGCTTGTACTTTCAATCCAGTGTCTTTTTGATTCACTGCTCTGTTTGGTTTTGGTTGATGAGCAATCTCCACTCTTCTGTAACACTATTCTTATTCAATAACTCTCTCCCATCTTTGCTCCTCCTGACCTTTCTTTGCGATTACRTCACAGTTCCCCATCAGTGCTCTGACATTTCCTTACCAGCCCTCTGTGTTCATTACAGGCCTCGTGGGAGCAACCAGCAAGGAGAGGGTGGTCAGGGACGGTACGGGCTGGCTGGCCTGTGTTCGTGTTTTAAACAGCCTAACCATACATCTCTTTATGTTAAATTAAATCAGTCAGTTTTAACAGTTGCAGGAGACAGTTTGAATTTTCTGATGTGCTGAAACATCTGCATCACCCACACAACAACCGGTGAGAGTTTGATTCTTTCTGGTTGAAGGAAAATGCAAACATGGTGTGAATTGAGCCGTTTCCAGCTCTGATTTACACCGACTGTGTTACCAGTCAAACAAGACGATGTGAACCTAACCAGCTATGACAGATCAATCCCTTTCATTTAACACCAAACTGAAGTAAATCATGCTTTAAATGACTGCAGCGTGTGGTTATACTGTATAACCTATTTAATTTGAAATGCTGCTGTCAATTTTAATTTACTGGGGAAATTTGTTCACAGAGCTCAGGTGGGCCTTTACTGAGTCACTATTGTTTGACTGATACAGACCGATGGATTTAAAGTGATACTGCAGATATTTTAAAATTGGGTGTTGCTGTAGGACACTCTTTGAATGTCCTAACTGGAGAAAGTGAACAACTTTTGTCTGAGAAACCCAAAGTGCTCCAGCAAGCTCCTACTGCCACAGTTTGCCTCTGACAATAATTCTATGGAAATATTTCTGTTGGATCATAAAAAATTAAATATGTAAAGTAAAAACTGATAAAATTTTAAAATTTGGTGTCTTATTTATAGTTTGGATCAGTTTTAGAATTTTGTTTTTGTACGGTTACAGCCTCCTGAAGTCCTCGATAGTCTTAGGCTGCAGCTCCTGACACCACCTGGCTTTCATTAGCAATCAGCGCACCTGTTTCCAATTTATCATCACCTGGCCCGGTTTTCCAAAGTTCACCATCAGTTCAACGGTTAAATCTTTTTGGTGATGTATAATAGTTTTTTTCCCCTGCATTACGTCCAGAGGTCTTTCTTCTATGTTTATACTAAAGCATGGAATGACATTCCTCAAAACATAAAGTCCATTTCAAAACTACAGCCCTTTAAGA
>NW_013952586.1:256863-260501 GCF_001266775.1 Austrofundulus limnaeus | reverse complement strand
TTCTTAATTTAACTGTATTGTGAGCAAAATGTTATCAAAACAGCCCAGTGTATCGGATTTGATACAAAACATATATCATAAACAAAGTGATGTGACAAAAAAAAATTATTTTTTTTGGATTTTGTTTAAAGGCCCAAAAAACATGTCAGTTCTTAAAAAAATGAGAATTTTCTGACTTTTATGTGCTGCAGAACAGGAACCTGCTGTAAAACAGCAATTATGCTGAGTCAGGCTTGATTTTTAGTAATCTTTTCCTGTTAAATCAATAAATCAAATCAAATCAAATCAAATCAAATCAAATCAAATCAAATCAAATCAATTGTTGTTGAGTTTGACTGAAAAACATTTTATTTTAAATTTCCTTCAATCTAATTATATCTTTTTAGAACAGTACAATACCTAACAGCTCTTTTATAAATATTTCTTGATGTTTATTGCCAAAAATAAATAAAATGTTTTGTCTACATACTCGCAAAAACAAATGAAGAAAAAAAAATCAAAACAAAACACATTTTCTTGGTAAAAACAATATTAATAGCACCAAAACAATGCACAATTTAGAAGCTTTAATAAACAAATGACTCATATTTACAACTGAAAATGTGCTGCGGATGAGCAGTCGCCACATACTTGGGCTGTTAGTGCCCTATGCATTTCGAATAAACAAGAATGAAACACTGTTTTTATCGTTACCTATATTTTGATACCAAAGAGACTTTCACCAAAAGTCAGGCTTTTATTTCATCCCTATAACCAGTCCTGATGAGAGTGAAGAGAAGCTGACTAAATGTGAGATGTGACTGCAGATACACACAAAAAAGTCAAACTTCAAAATATCACTGACCTCCTTCCTCTCCATTTGTCTCCATTTCTGTAAGCACAACTTCAAAAAGCATCCTTTTAGCCTCCAGTTTACCATGTCCTTGTGTTAAGAGTTTCTCATTTTCACTGATGAACCACAGATATCATACAGTCAGTCAGAATAATGAGAGGAGACGGCGTATGGTGACACAAAACCACTGTCTAAAAGCTGACTCTCTCATGAAGGTAAAATACACATGCATATATGATCAAAGCAATCTAATTTTCAGATTGTTGTGCATGTTTTAAGGTAAAAACTGCAATGAAATTATAACCCTGATTCTCCAGCTGAGCAGTGCTGYTAGCCTCCTGACAGGTGAGATAGAGAGGCAGGAGGAGATGGATGAAAAAGTGAAGACCCAGAGGACCAAAAAAAAGCAAGACTGAAAGGTAGAAACAGAGTAAGAAGCTTCATTTGAAGGGTTTGTGCAGTCCAGCAGGTCTTGAGGGCAAATTATTGAACTCCTAATAAGCGTGCTCCATTATCAAACTCCACTCAGGTTAACTCTTGCTATCACCAGTCCCATAATTACAGTTTCAGGGTTTGCAGCACCTGGCTTTCAGTCTTTTTGCATTGTGTCAAATCTGCCTTTAACAAAAGACGTCTGCAAAGTCAAGCTGCTGGTGAGGATTTTATAAAAAGAAGCTAAAYGTATTAAAGCAAGGCTGCAGTTTACACATCAGTGTTGGCTTAGGTGTTTTTGGAAGATGGAAAAGTTGGACAATTTTGATGTGAAATAACAACAAAGTAGATATTAGTTTCACATTAAATACACATTTTATGGTGCATGATTGCCTGACGCATTATTTAACCATTTCTGAACTGATACCTGTATCAGATTGTATTTTTTAGGAGCCGACTAGAACGCCCTCATGGCCTGTATACTGTATGTCCCAGAGGCATCAGTTAATGAACACTATTTAAAATCTGCCTTTAGCTTTACTCTGATTCCCCTGCTGAAAAGATGTTGGGGGGACAATTCATGTAGTTTCAGTATACTGTTAGATTCTTTCTTTATTGTGTTATGAACTATTTTTGTTGGAAGAAAAGGTGTGAAAAGTGTTAAAATAAACTAAAATAATGATTTCTCCTACAGAGGACACCTCTGGCTGAACCACCTTATTAGGAAGTTTTCTTTTTATTCTACTGGACATAAATGTGAAACACCATAGCTCAGTTCACCACAAACAAGAGCCGCTGCCTCATTTTATTCTAAAACAAAGTGTTTCAGGCAGCTGCAACTGCAAAAGGCAGGTGTGGTGGACCGCCAAAATAAAGTGAGGAAGTGGATGGATGAGGCAGGAGTGACAGGATCACAAAACAGCTGCCACAAAAAGTTTATTTTTGACTTGTGAATTACATATTTGTTTTAGAATATAATGAATTTGCAAATACTTTTCTTATTGAATTTTTGACACTGTTATGACCAATTTGAGAATAATTTCCACAAAATATAAAATGAGATCAAATAAATAAACAAAGAYTGCTTTACAGCAGACATGTTGTTTGATCTCAAAACTGATGAAACTAACGTTTGCACTATTTCTTTTTTTAAATTATCATGATTATTTAGTCTAATCAGTCACTCACACTATAAAAAACTGTCACTGCAGTTTAGGATTATATTTCTTTATAAACTAAAATAAATATCACTGTTTTTCAAAAGCAAAAAAACACTGAACAAGCAGCTCAGATTGAAGTCTGAGCATCATTATTTTGCCCGACAGCAAAACAACTGATCCATTATTATTCTTCCTGTTCCTAAAGAGGAGTACATCACTACGAGCACCTGAACCTCAGGAGGTGAGCTGATTGAAGTCCTTTCATTCGTCTCCACCATGACAGTCAACAGGGGGCCGTTTATAATTCAAAAAGCACGAGCAAAGGGTACTCGGAAAATATCCTCCTTTTTTTTGTCCCGCATATGTGTTGTTATTCATTTCTATTTTTAGGGACATGTGTCACTTTTTCCTAAAAGATGTTTTACGCCTAAAATGCTACAGAGAGACCCAATATAATGTGCAGATAAAAGACTGTGTGCCTCTTTTCTGGGAACATAAGAATACATTTCTGTGTAAATCTGTCTGTTATTGTAGGATCTCACTTGGCTTTAGCTGTTGGGTCTTGTTGGAGATGAAGAACTTAAAACACACTAATTTTCACTGATACTCTCACTAAACAACACATTTTGTCATGTTTGTTGCTGAAGCAGTTGAACCCAATTGCAAAACAAGATTCGTGGATCTCAAGTTAAGATAACTTTTATTATAAATAAAGTTGTTGTGGCAGCAAACTATAATAAAACACTAACAAACACTAGTTGTACAAGACACAATGCATGGAGGAAAACTACAGGACACATAATATAAAGGGACACTAACCATGGAGAAATGCCAAACACAGAGTTGTAAAGTAACTAAGTACAAATACTTTGTTACTGTACTTAAGCAGAATTTTTGGGTATCTGTACTTTACTTGAGTAATTCTTTTTCAGCCTACTTTTTACTTCTACTTCTTACATTTTCACACAATTATCTGTACTTTCTACTCCTTACATTAAAAAAGGCAAGAAGTAGAAAGTTGTTACTTTTATTTCATTTTTGCTTGTTTTAATTCCAGCTTGTAAAAATCATATCAGCAGAGAAGAGAGAGACGCTCTCACTACCCTCAGCAAGGACAAGAACATCATCATTCTTCTAGCAGACAAAGGAAGGTGCACAGTTATTCTGAACCAGAAGGACTATGAAGATAAGATCATGACACTCCTTAGCGACAC
>NW_013952586.1:250455-256853 GCF_001266775.1 Austrofundulus limnaeus | reverse complement strand
ACTCTCAGACTGAAGAAGTCTCTTGGAAGAGAGACGAAACGTTTCATTAAAGAAGAACCCGTCCAGAGGACCTATACAATTTTTTTTTCCTATCTATACAAACTGTGCCTCCTAGATACAGTGAATTTAAATGTGGTTGAATGAGAAATATAAATATATAAAATTCAGATACTGTATTAGTCTCTTGGAAGAGAGACGAAACGTTTCATTAAAGAAGAACCCGTCCAGAGGACCTATACAATTTTTTTTTCCTATCCATACAAACTGTGCCTCCTAGATACAGTGAATTTAAATGTGGTTGAATGAGAAATATAAATATATAAAATTCAGATACTGTATTAGTTTGTACTCAAACAAATCATGTCACACTCCAGCAGGACATGATCATTAAAATAAAAGGGCTGTACTTAAAAAAGTATTTGTATTTCATGTATTATATTATTGCATTTGGCTGCAGCCCTCAGATAGATTTTCATTTTGGAGAAAAGGTTTGTGCAGCCTTGATATATAAACTTAAATAGCTGGACTAGTGCATCCTAAATTTATAAACATTATTTTAATACAACACAGTCATTTCTGCAGTTTTTGGTTAGGTAACTTCCTAAAAAATGTCATTATGTTAAATCTAACTGCTCATTTTAAATCAATACTTTTACTTTTGATACTTAATACAAAAAATTATCAGATTCTTAAGACTTTTACTCAAGTAATTTTCCTAAAGGAGACTTTAACTTTTACCAAAGTAACTTTTTAGTAAGATACTTTTATTTTTACTCAAGTATCACTTTGTGGTACTTTACACTGGTCAAACACCTGCAGAAAGCCAAGGAAGATCAGGTGAGAGTGGGTGGGGCAGGAGTAGAGACTGAGGAGAAACTAAACTGACGACACAGTCATCACAGAAGACAGGACAGATCAGAACCAAGGAAAACCAAAATCACACTGAAAACACAAGAAAAAAACCATAAATGGATCAATCCAAAATACAAGAACATAGTCCAAAATTAGAGAAACACAGATCCAACACTTTTACACAAAATCACATAAAATTTCGGCCAAAATGTGATGGTTGGAGAGATGTGGTGTTAAAAGTACCAGCAACTCAAGAGTGATGCCCGGTGGCTCACAGGTAAAAACTGAGAACCTCTGCAAACACTTTGAAACATCTTTGAAAGTCAATAAAATTTGTCCGGGACAGTGTCCGCCCTGGCTTTAAAGATGGAAGAACTCCTGGTTGACTTGTCTTATTGAACTCATTACTGTGTAATTTAGAATAAGAAAACAGAAGAGTTTATTATTAGTGGAACAATTCAGAACGGGTTGAGTTTAAATGAGTTTGTACTTCTTCCCACTGCTTTTCAAATGTGTTTAATTTTGTTATCTTGTTRTGTTTTATTTATTTTTCTTTTGTTTTGTTTTTCATTCATGTTTAAAATAAACTCGAACTTGAACATGGTTCATCTCATAGCAACATGGATACTGTTCAGATGAGGAAATAGTGACATAATAAGTTGTTTTGTACAAAATTGACATAAAATTTGTGATTAGTATAAATGGATTTTTTTTTTCAGGATTGAATCATTTTAATTAATTCCTTCTTTCTCTTAGCAGAACATCTTTCAGACAATTTCTCCTTCATCTGCTGTTTACTGCAGGTAAGAGACTGACTGGTGATAGTTACTCCACAAAACATTAAAACCAATAAAAAAACATGCCTGAAACTGATCTGAAATTAAAGTTGGTTTAGTTTTTGTATTTTGGATACAGTTTATCTTGCAGTGTGTCACTTTACTCTACTTTGCTGCAAAACAAAAAAGCCCTAAATGGATAAAAACTGAACTTTTGCTACCCTTCCTGTTGTTCAGATCAGTGGTTGGTCCAATGTTAGAAAGCTTTATTGGTTTGGCTCAAATGGGACCGGAATTACATGCTGCAAATAAAAACCCTCTGGAACTGCAAACCCACAGAGAACTCAGAGGTTGAAAGATTTAACTGCAGCTAAAATACAAGAATAAAAAGKTTTCATGTTGATATTAACACACAAAACAGTTGCTGTTTCATTTGTTTGAGTGATAGGTTATACAGTAAAAAGTAAAGAAAACCACTGAAACAGAAAAATTGTTCTTTTTTTTTACAAACAAATATGAAATTAACTTTTGTTTTGATCCTAGACATTTAAATGAAGACAACTCATTTTTTGTTAGATTCTTGAAGATAATTTCACTTCTCATCCAAGGTGCGTCATTAAAAATGTCTTTAGTATTATTTTCTGCTATATACCTGCTTTGTTCTTGTCTTCAAAGGAAAACCATGCTTCTCTGGAGGCATCACAAAGTTAAGGGAAAGATTTCCAACATAATACATTAAAGTATGGATTTTTTTCTGCAAAACTAGTGAACTTCCTATTTATTGGGTTAGTATTTTCAAATTAAATAGCACAACCATAACTGAAAGTGTTTTGTGTGAAATGAGTCCTTTTCAGTGTCAGCTCTAATTGGTTCAACTCTCGTTATAGTTTTTAGCTTTGTTTTTMGTTTTTAAAGCAGTAAAGTTAAAAAAAAGTTGTAAACCTTTGGATTTTTTTTATTTATTTTTGGTAGGTGATGAATTCTCAAGAAGACGGGAGGTTGATTAGGGATTTTATTTTTATTTTTGGAAATGACAAAAAAAAGTTCAGGCTTCTGTAACACCTCTGTAAGAAAATGCTCATAGTGTATGCCCGAATAATATGCAGAAAATCAAAAAACATTTCAGTTAAAAGTTTATTTTCAGATCTAAAGATTCCATTTCCCTCTCAGAGCCTGTGTGTGGCCCTGAAGGAGGCACATTAAGAGACTTGCTGATTCCATCACTGTTTTAAATAATTAACTAAAACTRATCACAAAGTATAAGATATAAGGCTGTATCTAAAATGACCTTGATGCACCTCCCGACCCCACCCCCACTATGCGCTCTATGACTTGGTTAACTAGGACATGTCATCAGACAAGGCCACATAAGCTTGTCCCAACTCAAATCACCTTCAAAATAAAATACTCAGCACCATGTAGTACAATGCTCAAAGCTCCTAAAATACAGTCAAGTCTTTTTGTTTAAAATTTAGTAGGTTTCTGAAAAAATACTGTCAAAGAATCCATGTGTTTTTTTTATTTGTATTTATTTATTTATTTGCTTTAGATGAACCAACGATTTTCTTCTATGTTTTGTCCTCTGTCAGACAAATAAGTCATACAAGGCAAATTAAGATTAAGATGTAAAACTGCAAACAAGCCAAAAGATTTAGGCAAGAATAATGTTACTTTTTATGTTAGATAAGTAAAACAAAGTGATGACTTTGTGGAGGGGATCTAGGTAAACCTAAATACACTGTATTGTAAACAACAACAAGAACAGTTTATTTAATCATGACTCTYAGAAAGTTAAAAACCGACAAGACTGAAAAAGCCATATTATCTTTTTTTTATCAGCCAAATAAATTGCAGGTACTGCAGTTTTATTCAGGACCATGATTTCCTGATCTTCTTGTCACTGCACACACACTAACAGGCAGGCTGGRAGAATGTGCAGCAGCCTTTGCAGCTTTGTGCAGCAGTAAATAGAAGTTTGCTGCTGGCTGGACCGACTCCAAGCACTCTTATCATCAGCCGCTCAGAGCTCGCGGCTCTCTGAATGGATGGATGGCACATAACACTTACTCCAAACACTTACATAACACAATCATTTTTTTCCCTTAATGTAACAATTTCTTCACCCCATCAAATCTCTGCTCTAGCTTTTCTGTTGGTATATTTGCCTCTTTTTCTCTGGTGCAAACTGTCCACTCATTGTGGGTGTTTTTTTATTATTTATTTATTTATTTTTGTCTCACTTGGTTCTTTTGTTATTTATCTCCCTGTCTCCTTCTCAGCCTGSCCACTTTCAACCAAACGTGTTCTGTATTTGCTGTATTTCCAGAATGTTGCAATCAAAATGCAAACCTGCAATTTCCCAACAATCAAATGTGATTTTGTGCCTTCGATGACTCGTTTAACATAATGGCATGTGGCAGTTTATCAACTACTTATTTTTTAATTTTTTTAAGCTTTAATAAAATGCAGCGTTGATGAAGCCAGTGCTGCACCGAGAACAATGAAATCAAGGCGAGATATTTTTGGTGGACGCTTTAATGGTTTTAGAGTTTCAAGTGTTGCAACATCTTTGGAAAGTCTGATTTCACTTTGAACTTATTTTCAACACAGACTTTTACATTTTAATAAAAATGATATTTAATAAATACAAAAACTACACAAGCTTAGATCTAAATCTTATCCAGGGGACAATTAATTTTTTGCAGAGAGCAAATTAAAGCTGTTGCTATTTGTCTTGYGCTCAAACATCGTGTAACAATAGACAAATATTTACTACCAGTCTTGTGCTAATAGGATTTTTTTTCCCTTGATAAAATACTGTGTTTCTGTCAGCGTTTATTCAAAAGAGCGACTCTGGCTCGTATTATTCAAACAAACGAGAAGCCATTTGGACCTTTTTAATTCMCCGACCCAATTAGCCTAATCTTTAACACACACTGATAACAACAGCTCATAAACAGTGAGGCCCAGTTTACACAATGCTGCTTTTGAGGGAAACCGTWGGCTTTTCTGCTGTGGCTGGCTAGGCCATTTCTGTTTTTGAATCCAGGTCTCAGGTGGAGGGTTTTGGGAYCCATGGCATTTTTGCGTTGTAAGGTCCAGCCCAGCTTCCCCATCTCTGTACAGCTGTTTTGATAGTTTTCTTGTCAAAAACAAGTTAAAGYAGTGCCAAAGAAAGCTGCATGCTGCTAGAATGAACTGAGCAGAAAGTCTGTACGATGACAAAGCATCATTCTGAAGTCCAGGGGTGTAAGACAATAAGAAGTTAAGCTAATGCTACCTAATGTTAGAAGTTGCGCAGCTCATGAAGCAATCTATGGTTAGGGTTAGGCTGTGGCCAACTTCAAATCAGGCACAAATAGCACCCCTGGGTCTAATGGTTCCAGAAATCAGTCCTGAAGTCATCTATAAAGGAAAAATACACAGAACCTGGGTTTGCAGGTGTCGTGGGAAGATGGTCAGAAACACGGCGTTAAACCAGGCCTTAAAATGCAAAAAAGCCATTAAATTAGCTGTTACTTTGTAAGTCTGGTCAGAATTAAACYCTCTATCTCCAAACTATTCAAATAACTCTTTAGAACAAGTAAGATATCAGTTGTTCAAAACATATCCACACAGSTAAACCCTCACTCTTAGGCTGGCAGACACTGTATTTTGTCAGCAAGCAACTGACATCCTAAAAAACTTCTATCATTTTTTTGTGAAACTGAGTAAATATAAACAAGTTATTATGCAGAAAATAAGTTTTCTGATGTTTTGAATAACCAGCTGCTCATGTGTCCAYATGTGCAAGTCGTATGTTGCCCCTGGGTGTTTTTTGTGTTTCTGTTTCCTTCCTTCACTGCAGCTGCTCCTAGAGTCTGTTCGTTTTGATGCAAATCTGTCTTCAGCCTGAATTCTGTACTCAGCGTCAACTTCAGTTGACCCAGATTGCCTGTTATCTGGCCTAACCAGACCTCATGATCGGGATCCTGCTAAGCTGTGTTACAACACTGGTAGCAACTTGACTCTGAGTTTCKGACCCCGTCAGCCTGTTTTTGTGAGAGGGCTGATAGCTGTGACTGAGAAATGCAAAAGTGAGCAGGCTTCAGTTTCACTGCACCTCCACAGAACTGAAAATAGGATTTGGCTGTACTGCCAACAAAGCTGGTCTCAATAGATGCATTGCTTTTTTTAAAAGGGTTTATTGTTTTATTACTGTTTATCGTGGTAACATCATGATGTTGTCAAACTCATGACAGTGAAGCGGTTCATAAAAACAAGACAAGAAAACAGGCTTAACTCATCTAAAATGTTTCTGACACATTCTCAGAGTTAACTGGAAAGAAAGGTGGCAAATACCAAAGAACTGTCTCATTCCAACCATTTGTGTCTGGCCATGACAAAACCAGACACAAGCCTCCCCGGGTTCATTTTGAGTTATTTACAGAATCTGAAAGTGTGAATTCTAAGCTATCCAATGATGTCAAACACATGTAATAAAAAAATGAAAAAAGAAATGACCATTTGAATGGCACTTTGCACAACACAGGTAGGCTCTGCCTGGGAAGGTGTGCATACAACGGACCACATGCAAGAACATGTTCATATTCTTATCCTAAATTTCTCTTACTTTTTTTCGTACGAAGGGTTCGTACGAACATGTCACGTCAGATTCAACAAACTCTTCTATCTTCGTGAAGTGTGAAATGAGCTGCGTAAATTCCACCTGTTCTATCCAGCTGCTCGTGCACGCGGAGAGGAGATTAGCATAACTACCACCCCAAAAAC
>NW_013952586.1:237640-244941 GCF_001266775.1 Austrofundulus limnaeus | reverse complement strand
GTTAACGCGACCTCTGGTACGTACATACTACATATTACAAACTGTGATGACTGGACTATCCATCCTTTCATCTATCCATTGTTTGCTGCGTCTTCTGGAATTGTGTTGCAAGGGCAGCAGGTTGAGTAAGGAGACCCATACATCTCTTTCAACTACCACCATTTTCAGCTCTACTGGTAGGACCCCAAGGCTTTCCCTAGCCAACCATCGGAACATATGGGACCCTAGAGGTGTCCATGGGGCATCCTTACCAGATGTCCTGATCATTGATATATATATTACTGGATTGGGCGTGGCTAGCGCATTGCTTACATCTACGTGCACTCACTGGAGCTCTGTTATGCATTGAAGAGCCTCAACAAAATGAATGGATGTCGACAGATTGTGAGGCATCTTCCTGATAAAAACTCTTATAAAGCTTGATTTTTACAAATTATCGTTCAAAATGAAGCTGAGGAAATTGTGAGTTTCATAGTTATTGAAATTTAAAATGAATAAATAATTTAAATGATTAACAGTGTTTTATAATAAGTATTTTATGTCTCACAGGTGTTTTTTCATTCAAGTCAATGAGTTCTGAACAGTGAGATATTCATACATATCAGAACTGAGTCTTAGATATTTAAAATAACAAATTTAATATTTCAAGTAACAAATATTTCTTCAATAAAACAACTTTAGAATTATACAAAATAATATGAGATGTTTACACCATTAAGATAGTTTTATGTCAGCTTAACTTTACAAAAGTTTGTTGTAAACTACAATAATTTTAACATTAGTAAAAACAAACTAAAAATTATTTCAGGTCACAAAGAATTGCTTAATGAATTTATTTTTTATAACAACGTATTATTCTTCAGCTTCATGATGATGCAGGCTGTATCTGAAACTGACCCACAGCAGRCACACTCATTTTTCTCTGGAAATGAACACACAAAAACTGAACATAGACAATATAATATCTGTAAACTGGCCTGTCTGACAACGTGACTATTTATGTTTGACACTCARTCATTCCATTACTGTATGTCATTAGCGAGTCTACATCATAATTTCTGAATTATTATGCAGTCTAACTAGTCAACAATCCAACAAAGTGATATGAATGAACCTTTGAACATTGAAATAATGCCAGACGACAATAAAGGTTTAAAAAGTTTGTTTGACCCAAGCTTAGTTAAGGAGAAGTTCTGGCTCAGGGCAGGATCAGGACCCAACAAATCTAGGCAGAGGAGGACAGGATTAGATGAAGCACAAACTTTCTTATTGTGGTAGAATAGGTAAATTCCACCAACCTGTTCTCTTTTTGGAAGGTCCGACCAGAAACTCCAGTTACTTGACACTGGTTCTGGAAGGGGATGACGTCACAGTTTGTTTTGGTCACTGGGTTTAGCCCATGGGGCTGAGACAAGGTCGTGAGATGGAAGAGGGCCAAACACAGGAGATCACTAGCATTTACCAGACAGAAGGGGTTGGCAGATTTCCAGTAATYYGGAAGACAGGCAGAGATCGATAACCAGGAGTTCTGATGACTGGAGGTGTCAATAATGTGTGCGACGAGARACGTAAATCCGAGGAGAATGGTGAGKGTCATAACCATGAGGCAGATGGCAGGAATAATCCRYCASGGGCAAAGGGAGGAGTCGSAGAACCAGAGGACAAAAACGGGGYCAAGRTCACAGGACAAGGCATSAGGTAAGAACGTTGGAAGATCRWAGACTGGGCTGATGATAATCTGGCACTGGGCWGAGYTGAGTGGCTGACTTAAATAGTGAGAGACGCAGGTGAACTGAATAAGCTAATTACAAGAGTCTGTGACGGGAGGGGCTGAGAAAATGAGCAGACAAGGACTGGCAGAGAATTAAATGGTGAGATCCTAACACAAAGTCCATATTTTATTTGTCTAATATCAGGAAATCAGATAAAATCTAATTTAAATAAGATCAAACATGAACACTGAAGCTTTTTAATGTTAGCATACCGGTTTTACGATTAGAATAATTAATTTTGGCTAAATATGCATAATATTTACTTGTGAAACATAAACCTTTTAGYGCTTGTAAACATGTTCTAACAATTTATGTCGTTTATAGCAAAGTATTTGTACCATTTGTACGTTTGTAAAGCATTTGTTTGCACTGTGCTACATTCTGCTCATTGATTTCAATGGTTAGCGTTAGCATTAGCTCAATGCATAAAAATCCCCCATGCGAAGCACGCCCAGGTCACGTGATGCCCAATCCAGTAACATATATCAATGATCCTGACCACCTCAACTGGCCTGATCTCATAGAGGAGCAGTGGTTCTACTCTGAGTTTCTCCCAGACAACCAATCTTCTCACCCTGGCTCTAATGGAATGCCCAGCCACCCTGCGGAGTAAACTCATTTTCACGGCCCATATCCACATACTTGTTCTTTTGGTCACAATCCAGAGTTTGTGACCATAGGTGAGGGTGGAACAGAAACAAATGGTAAACAGAGAGCTTCACCATGCAGCTCAGCTCCCTCATCACCACAACAGATAAGACTGGCAAAGAATAAATAATACTGCAAAAGCTGCACCAATCCATCTGTGGATCTAATGCCCCACTCTTCCTTCACTTATAAATAAAACCAAGAGACACTTAAACTCTTTTATTTTAGGCAGTACCTCACCCCCCAACCTGGGGAGGGCAATCCACCCTTTTCTGAMAAAGGAYCAGACCATATTCACCAAAAGCATTCTCTACAGAGATCTGACCTCTGGACACAAATCGATCATCCACAAGTACAGTACATAGACATCTGCAAAAGGGAAATGAAGACTTTTGAAATGGGAGTGATTTTCTCCCATGGAAGAGGTCCCAATGCCAGATCAGGCCTGGTGCTTGAGCTTGTGTTTAAAAATCCAGTAAAAAACAATTTCATTTACAGCACATGGAACCAAGTAAGTGTAATGTCACAATAAGTATTTATTTAATATTAAAAGAGACAAACTCGTTTTTCAGTGGCGCTCCGAACAATTGTTAATTATTTGTAAATGTGTGGTGCTCTGACCTACTTCCATAGTGCCAAATGACTGCTGATGAAAACAAACAAAAAAAATCAAAGCACTCACACAAACTGCAGCCTGCCTCAAGCTCCTGACAAAGGTGATTTGTCCCAACAAAGCATTGGTGCTGAGTTGGTGTTGAWTATTTTGTCACTAGGGGCAAAACCTTACGGTGGAGGAAACAAAAAAACAGCTGGTGCTAGGTGAGCTCTGGTTCTGGCATTTGAAGTCATTTGGTGAAACAAAACCTCTGTGCAAACATGCTCCATGCCATCCAATCCACCCACACGGTCAGCAGGTCATGCTTTTGTGTGTGCTGATCCATTCATTCCAAAGCTTGCTGAAATGTAGCCGATAGGCGAACAACATAAGCTGCTATGGCAATTCCTCCAGGTAGAAAGTAAGCCACTGTCACGAACCTGAAAAGCTGAGGTTAACCCGAAGTGACCTTCTTAGGTCTTAAATCCTTCTCTGTAGTAAAGGCCTCTGATTCAACAGCAGCTCAAATATTGCAGGCTTCAACTCTGTGGGGAAATTTGAATGGAAAAAYATCACATGGTGTTTGTCCAGAAGTTCAAATTAAACATTAAACATTAGAAAATGGGAAAAAGGGAATTCTTGATATTTAAACATGTGAAACTATAACATTTGTAAACATGAGAGCCTATACTCTTTTCTTATATTTGTTCACTTTTGGACTACTGTAGCTTAGGAGAGAGATTGTCTGCTTCTCTGAAGGTTGGCAGTTTGAGCYCGACTTTTCCCATCACATATTAAAGTATGTATGGGCAAGACACTGAACCCTAGGTAGCCCCCATTTCTGTAAATTGGCAAGTGATAGTGTGTGTGAATGGGTGAAAGGTGACTTATAAATGTGCAAATAGTTCTATATGTTATGTGAGGCTGGTGTTTCTGTCTGTCTGCATATCTTCACTTTTCTTTTTTTGTCCAGTTGTTCTTACAATCAGCTAAGAAAATAAGGGTTTCTAGTCCATGTTTGAGGTTGTCCTCTAACTAGTCTTTGTGTCAAGGGTTTGTTCTGCTAAAAGCTCATTGTGATGCTCACTAATCTACTTAAACTGTGTATTTGTGTGTGCGTGTGCGAACAGGAGTTCATTACAAATGGCTTGAGCTTGAATGCAGAATGCACAGGTATAACACAAAGGCTGGAGTCCCTAACACACGCAGTTAAAGCTTTGTGCCAGGTAAAACTGGACATTTTCAGATGTAGTTCTTATTTATGGAAACATGAATTTARGAAGCTCTGTCACACTTTGTTTAGATGGACCTGTTGCGACCCAGCTCAGCTAGGGAAAAGGAGAAATAACATTCGGCTTGTCGGTCCGAGTAATGCTTTGGATGCAGTAATAAAATTTAGATGAGGCCCCATTAATGTTACTTCTCATTTCCCTGGCTGAGCCAGGATGTTTCAGTGCCACTTTAATCGAGCTGACCTCATGGTGGCACTTTGTGCTTAGTAACACATTACTGTGCCAAATCTGAAAGAGCCTTTCCGTTCCAGTACGACTTTCTTATGTCTATATGTCATCAGAGATTTTGTCTCTATTGGCTCTGATGTGAGTTTGCCATTTAAAAGGCTAATTGATTTTGTTCTGTGATAAGTGACATTGAAAAATCTGTCATTTACAATATTACCTCTCAAATACAACAGCAAATACATTGGCTGCAATCTTCAAATATACCTAAAGTCTTAGCATAAACTAAGACAGTTTGTTGGATTTTGGTACATTTAGTGGTAAGTGATCCTTTATGAACCCAGGTAAGAAGGAGACCATCGGATACGGATCAAAACACAAACATTGCTGAATATGTATACAGGCAAGAACTGGATTTAAAGCCACTAACAGAACCTTCCAAAGGACGCATCATAGCTATTTGAGAGCTGAAAGACTTGCTTTGTGTTTCTTTTTAGAGGCAAGTGAGCCAGAATAGCAGAAAACACACAACAAAAACAAAATTCCCAACTCAAGGCAATGGTTCAAGCAGGAAGGCATCTCTTTTGTCAACCGCCTCGTCCAGCTCTTCTGGGAGGACTGCAAGGCTTTACAAGGCCAGCCAAGAGACAGTGTGTCCTGGGTCTTCCCTGATGTCTCTTTTGGACATGCCCAGAACACCTCCTGATGAGGCACCATGAGGGCTTTCTTACAAGATGCCTGAGCCACTTCAACTGGCTCTTCTTGTGCAGGAGCAGTAGCTCTAAGGCAAGTCTCTCCCATAAAACTGAACTTCTCACCCTATGTCTAACGGAGAGTCCAGCTAGACTGCAAAGTATACTCATTTTGACTGTCTGCATCTACAATCTTTTTCTTTCAGTTAGGTTGAGGTGAGAGCAGTAACATTCAACCATCACACAGAGAATTTCATCTTGCAGCTCTGTCTTTCCAATAATGAACTACTGGCAGTATTACCTATTCTACGCTGGTTCAGAACCAGCATACAACACGTAATACTGCAGATGCTGCACTGATCTGTCGATCCTATGTCATATTCTTTCCTCGCTCGTGAAAATCACCCTGAGAYAGTTGAACTCCACTTGAGGCAGCACCTCACTCCCAACCCAAACAGGAAAGTCCACCTTTTCTGATTGAGGACCAAGGGCTCAGATTTGGAGGTGCTGATCTTCACCCTCAGCTGCTCTTAGCATGAAAATTCTGCCAACACCATTTTGCAAACATCTGTTTCTCTTTCAGATGAATCCACGGGTGGCACAGAGTGTGAATAAGCAGTTGTATAAATTTTAACGTCCAGTGCTTTTTGACTCTCTGGACAGCATGTTAATCATTTCAATTATACAGATTTTTGAAACCACTTAAAACTATGTTTAATACATTGCTCCTGCTTTAAAACACATGTCCACTTAAACCTTTTTAACCGTATTCTGAAATAATCCAGAAAGAGAAGTTATACATTAAAATGCTTTTCAGTTGGAACAGCTCATATATGGATCAGATGAACCTGTTTAATGTCAGACTACAGTTTCCATCTGAAAATAGGAAAAAACAACAACTTTTGCATGAATATATATTTTTGCATCCTAAATTAACAAGATACTCTGATGTAATTTTTTGTGTATTAGCACCTGCACAAACTATGAAAGGTGATGTTGTATATTTGCATAACAGATAGATCTAAACTACTTTTGTTTTCTGAATTCATAAGTAACATGTGAAGCAAAATGACCCCAAAAATCTGGAGGGGTTTGTCAAATGTCACAAAAAATAACAACAAGGACCCACAACAAGACATCAAGAAAAGCAGGCGTTTAAGTCATGTTTTGTCCGTGCAACTCTCTCCGGGGAGCATTTGCTGCCTAGCACCGACTCTGCTCAGGAGGGATTAGGCACACAAAGACATGCTCACACAAACACACAACACAAACCAAATACTCTCTATGTAGAGCCTCAGCGAGCGGTCGTAGCAACAGGCACAGCAGGAGGGCAGGAACTGGTTTTGAAAAGTACCAATTTTTCTAAAGAGGTAGACCGCTGCCTTGCTTCACCACAGAAGGCGATCTGGTCGACCYTCATGAGCGTGGTAAGTGCTTCTGGCCATCTCTTCATAAAAACTGTTGCTGTCTGATGCATTCTGTTSGTGATCACAACAATAGCTTGGATCAGGTGGGCTTTCATGTTGTCATTTCTGTTTTCGAGTGTGCATACCCCGCACACACATGCATATATTTAGTAGAGATACAGTATCTTGTCGACACACATTTACACCTTTTTATTAAAGGTCCTTGAGAACAATGTTGCAATCAGTTGTTGATGGTAGAATATTCAGGTAAACACAAATATATATTCAGCTTTTTAACATTTAATTTTATTGCAGTCCCCCCTCCCCCCAAGGCCACACTGTCCACACATTTAATGYTGCACAAATTTTGCTCAACTTGCAGCCCATTTTAACTCTTATCAAAACAAACTCTGTGTGGTTTATTAATTCTCTGGCTAAGAGAAATAATGATTGGGATGTTTGTCAGGGATTATTTGTTTTGAACGTTGAGCAGCTGTTTTGCTTTTTTGTGAAACCAATTGGATTCTTAGATATTTTGTGTCTGTAGGTGAAACATCCAATGTTGTTATACTGTATGTAGCAACACATTTATGTCACTTCCTGTTTTGTGTTCTTTTTATTGAGTGTCATTATCCAAAAATCCATATGGTTTTGTGTCTCCATTACATTTTGGTCCATAAATATTTCAACTGTTTTATTTTATTTTATTTTTATTTCATTTTATGCACTAT
>NW_013952586.1:234426-236172 GCF_001266775.1 Austrofundulus limnaeus | reverse complement strand
GTTTAACTTAACATAAAAATGTCATAAAAAGACATACAACTTACAAACAGTAACAATTTGTGCACATTTGCCTATTGAATATGATCTATGCTMATTTTTTTCAGTTTTGCTTGTATTTATTTACCTTTTTCTATAGAAATATCTGATTCTGCACACAACAAAATCAGACAAACTCATGTACAGAGAGGAAAATTTTGGCCAATATCAATATCTATGGTGTCTTATCCCATAAATATCTGTTACTATTATTGCTGTCATGGCTGAGAACTGATATTTACCAATGATACACAAACACACAAAGTATTTATATTCATATATGCACAAATACACTTGTGTCTTTTTCGATGCTGTAAAAAGTGAGCAGACAAAATCAAACTCCATGCTTAAAGTCCTCAGTCAGGGATCAAATTCACCTTATTGCTTTGAAACAACAATACTAACCAACTGCTCTACCRTTTAGCCACCAATGTAGGACGTCTTCTCACAAGAAAGGGACGACAATGTGTTTCTAAGTGCACAAATTTGTTAAGGACAGCTTATGACAAGGACACTCAGTTCTAGATGTTTCCTAGCACCCTTCCATAGAGCCCACTACATGTGTTAGAGGTTTCCCTGCTTCAACACACCTGTTTAAATGAATMATTCATTAACAAGCTTCTGCAAACATTTGTAACAAGCTGTTGATTTCATTAGGTGAGATGTTTCAGATGTATGTTTGGGTCAATGGCTGCAAATGTTGTACAATTCTGACACTGAGCCAAAACTGAGCCAGATGTTGAAACTGTTGATTAGTACAATATATGGTTATGAGCTGTAGGTTGTRACCAAAATAATACAACCACAAGCTGAAATAAGCCATCTGGATGTAGAGAACTATTTTATATGTCTTCCATCCAGAGAAGGCCTTTGGGTGGAGAGATGGACCTGCTGCTGAATCMTCTCCTGGTTGGTTGAACTCAAAAAGTTTGGAGATCAATAATTATGTTTAAATAGCTTCAGCCAGTGCATGAATTAAGCAGAGATCCATCTAAAACACTGCTGTCCACTGTTGCCATAACCAGAACACAGCATGTCGTGGTTACATRCAGGAAGTCAAACAGACATATGACTTAAACAGAGAATGAATTGAGTGTCTCTTTTACTGATGGCTGCTGTTAGTGTTTAGCACAGAGAAGAATAAAGCCTGAGCTAAATGGATTAGTGAGAGGAGGTTTAGCTCACTCCCYTTGCTTCAGAAGGCGAACTGCTGACGCTGCCTTTCTTCTGCTGTTTCACTGCATTTTACTTTTTAAAAAGGAAGGAAAACTAAAGATCTCCTGCAGGTCATTTTTATTTAAATAATCCAGTCTGTTTCAAATATAAAAAAAGTAAAAGTTCAGCAGAAAAAGAGCCTACATAAAAAAAATCTACTGCAGGATAAAGAAGAAGAGTTATATTTTGCAATATTAAACTTTTGCAAATGTATTAAACAGTTTTTGTTGAAGACTCAATGTGTGGAAAGCTTTGCCTTTACTCMGCTGACCATCAGAAAATATGAGGTTGTGCAGGCAGAATGACCCAGGGTGCAGGCAAAAAAATCCAAAGTTCAAAAATAAAGAATTTATTAAACAAAGGTGGGCTGCTGGAGCAGCAAAAAAACGCACAAGAATTCTCAAGTAACAGCACAAGGACCACGGAAGACAACCTCACTGACTGGTAGACAGTACAATGATCAGACAAACACTGAAGACAGGACACATAATATAA
>NW_013952586.1:232290-234043 GCF_001266775.1 Austrofundulus limnaeus | reverse complement strand
CAGTACTTCATTTTGCTCAGAACTTTTTCTACTACTATTGCAAAAAATTTTTAACTAAAATTTGAAAATCCATCTACTTCTTTTCACTGTCTTTAAACCAGAAGCCCCAAATACAAAATAAATATGAATTACAAATAATTAATTGAGCCGTTTCACTTGAAGTTTTGACATCTGTTACTTTCAGAAAAACTTATCTTGTTTATGTTGAATGAAAATCTCTTTCTTCAGAGAAGCATGACCCTGCAGCTGTTTAGCAGGTTGAAACATTTCATTATATATAGATTGTTTTATTCATTTGAAAAAGACACAACATGAAGCACATGGGTTCTTTATTTTTCAGGCAACAGAAAAAYAAATTCTTTAAATAAAATTCAAGCTCCAGATCTATCAAATGGCTAAACACCTAGTGTTCCTGAAAGAAATCACACACAACTTTTCATCAATCACACAATATTTTTGAAAGATCTGGTAGCGCTTGTGCTATGTGTTGTGAATGACTCTCAGCTACTACCACACCAAATTTTAGTTCTTTATCTGTAAAAGTGTCTGAGTTAAAGCCACTTTGAGATGATCGACAGAGCAAATAAACCTCAAACAAAACATTTTCAAATATTTGAGCTCTTTAGTTCGGTATGGTTTCAATTCCAACAGTTATTGTAACTACAATATTTTGATAAGATTGTTATTTCCCCTGATGACACTAACACAAGTTGAAATTAATGTGAAAGGTAATCACCATGATGCTTTTCTCGCCATTGGTTCTGTTTTCAGCAGAACACCTGTCCAAAGAACCAAAAGTTAAAGTCATTTTTGCTGTTGCTGCTGCAGTTTTATTAAGAAAAGCTTTTAAAATGGAAACTACAGTGCAGGTGAGCTACACCAATAGATCTTAAAGTTGCATGTAAAGTTAAAAAAACTTTATTTATTTATTTATTTATTTATTTATTTATTTATTTATTTATTTATTTATTGATTGATTGAAATGCTTCTTATGGTCCAAATTTTCTTGCAATGTTTCCCCAGGCTGTTAGCTGATTGGATGAGGAGGAGGAGACGATGCAATTTACTGTGACTTGTTATGCTAAGCAGCTGTGATTGGCTGTTAACTAACATGCAGCTTTCAGGGAGAAATTTTGTTTGAGGCCATTTAGGCTGAAGTATGTCACATATCCACAAACCCAGTGCCTTGTGTGACTCAGCAACTTTCACAAACACTGGATCACAACACCGTCTCATTCAGCATCACAAARTTTAAACTCAGACTGAGATACAGTATGTTGCTGCTTTTCTTCGTCTTCATCAAACAGCTGAAGCATCACAGAAACACAAATCGAAAACTTCTGTCCCTTTTTCCCCTCAAAAATATTTGTCCTTATCCTCAAAGGAAGTATTAATGTATTATTGTTGAAGAGGTTTATTGAGGAACAAACTACTTTCTTGTACATCTCACCAACAGAGAGTTATTATTAGTCTGGAAAGGAAACAATTGCATGTCAAACGTTCAACCTCTCTGGCCAGTTTTAATTAATCTCTCTGCTGCAGCATCCTGAACAATAGAGCATAATTACAACCAAGCAAAACAATCTGAGAATCGCTTCATCTGTGTCCTGCTTTGTCTCACTGCGTTTATGTCACTAACGCTCACAGATGCTCTTGTGTAATTTTTGTCTCGGCTTCTTGGATTGAACTCTCACTATCCCTCACCACACACACACACACACACACACACACACACACACACACACACACACAC
>NW_013952586.1:211603-231879 GCF_001266775.1 Austrofundulus limnaeus | reverse complement strand
CACACACACACACACACACACACACACACACACACACACACGCAAGTGGGAATGTGGGCTTTTAAATAATTCAGCCTCCAAGCAGAAAGTGTCACAATCAATGAACCCAAATGAGCCTCCATTCACAAGTGTTTATTTATAGACTTTATAGGACGACTACAAAGGCCACAGCGCGGTTCATTTCCTGTCCATTCTGATGATGCGAGCAAATATTTGACCAGTATWATACAAACACTCACAAATATCTTGTCTGTGTGTGTGTGGTCTATTGAAGGGTTGATGGTGTTGACATTGTGAGTCATAATTACCTGTAGATGTTGACCGATACAAGTTTTTCTATAATTGATCTTTAGAAATCAGTGCAGCTAAAGCCAATATACTATTTATTTATGTATCTCCTTTACCTTCTTTGTTTGGTCCATATGAGTTTTATATTTAATGAAAAATTTGACTAAATAGCTTAGTTTAGCTTATTCAGTATATATAACCCACATAGAAAATCTTTAACACCTAAAAATAAGAGCATTCTCACTTAAAAAAATAAACAAATTGTGGACTAAGCTGGTTGTAGCAGCTGCTGCTGCATTTTAATTTTCCTGCTTAGTAATTAGTTTAATGTTCATGTCCAAGTATTGTGCTGACACTACAAGATCTTTATTTATTTTGTTATTATAAGAAAACATTGCATCATGACTTTATTCTTGTAACATTATGTCTTTATTCTCATAATAAAAAATAATAATCTTGTGATACTCTGTTGTAAATATGAACAGGAATATGGATTTTCAAATGTAAAGATAATCAAATAATTGCTTCATCAAAGAATTGCCTGTTTCTAGTTACAGCGACATTATGAACAATAATAAATATGAAGATGTTTAAATTATCAATGATTTTATGAAGTGCTAGTGGAGAACACAAGAGACAGAGGTCTAAAGATGCCTCTTTCTGTTAGATTCTGTGACGATCTCTAAATTACCTACTGGAATCAAAGTTTTTCTTTTGTTTCATGACTTGATGAACAATAAAATTAAAATTTAACTTTTGTTACTTCTGCTGCTGAGCTGCATTTACAGGTTTTATACTCTTTGAAAAGCTCTCTTAAATGCATTTTATTTTGTCATTTTTTATAAACTTGAAAGTCCAATATCGGTGCCTGTCAATCTTAAAAGGGCTGTATAACAATTTGGAGTTCAAAACAACACTTAGAAAAGAAGTGAAGAAGTGTGAGTCATTTAAAAAAGGCTGCCTGTGGTAATTATTTGTTCTCTGAAAAGAACAAGGCAGCAGAACTTTTAAAAAGTTGCACTCACCACACTTTTTGAATAATGACCTTTGGACTAATAAAAGCTGAGTGGTTMTGTTTGGCTATAACGAACAAATAGCTCATACTAACTCGTTTGAACTTGTTTAGCTGCTTTTAGCAATTGCATTTATTCTAAACTCATATACCAAACTCATATAGGTAAATCTGAGCTCATACGTGCAGCTGAAGCTTGGCTGAAACTGAGTGATTCAGTTAGAACTCAAAGTCAAAGAGCTATACAGTATTTAATGAGTGCCCACTGGGCGACCACTACATTATTAAACAAGACGAGGTTTTCAACTATAAACTGTAATATCCAAATCCTTTGTGCTCCACATCTTCAGCTGCTCCATCTGTAACTCCTCTGTGTTGCTTAAAGGAGCTGACAGATTGAGAACGAACCATTTGTGACGTAAACCAGAATCAAATGAACTGACAGGAGTTTGCGTGGAGAACCCTCACTCTGCACACGTGTTGTGGCCCGTTGCAGAAGAAAATCCCTCTCCAAATTGATCTGTCAGCTCTTCTGAATAATATTTCCATAATTAATCAACTCCCAACATCATCTCCTAATCAGTTTTAGATCAAAGCCTTTCCACTTCACGGTGCAAAGCTCCTGGGAGGACAGACAAACCAAATGGCGTGATCGACGTGGAGGTTTTCTTTTTCTTTTTGATAAGAATCTTATGTATTTAAAGTTTGCTAAGAAGCTCCAAAGAAGCAGGCTGACATAATCCCTGCAAGGTATTTAAGTGCTTTAGTTAACCCTGTGCTTTGGTAAATGAAATCTTCCAAAACAGCTGTTACCTCAGTTTTCATGTAATCATGTAGACATTTTCATAAATGATAATCAGTGCTTAAAATCAAATAATACGTGACTCGTAAAAAAGTAAACATTTTTCTTCTCATTTTTTGTGAAAGTTTAATAATCTGACAAAATGACCATCAATATTTGAACCAAGCAACAGACAGTAGGTCACAGGAGGCAGAGTGGGATGGAGCGTGATGAAGGAACTGCAGAATAAAGTCAGAAATGTATTGATTTATCTGACTGCCAAGTCTTTGTTCAGACTGCGGCTCATACTCCTTGTTTTTAGCTCGCTAACGCCCAAAGACTGACCCGCTGTGCCTACATGAACACTCAGTTCACAAATCATCAAAAGACACATTCAAAAGGAAGACTGTGAAGATACATGAGCTGTTTGAAGAGATGCCACTTGCGTATTGTTTTGCACTGAGTTTTTGCCATTGCTCAGCACCAGTTTACCCTGAAGGTTTGTTTTATTCTTTTATTTGATTGAAATGATTGAACATTCAATAGGCTTTACAAAAGCAAAAGCTATCTTTAGATTTGATTTGGTGTTGGAGGAGAAAGAGCTCTGCTCAAGCTTTTAGATCCAGACTTGAAGTTATTTTGCTGGATGTGATCATTTTGACCTTTTAGGATGAAGAAACTGGATCAAATGGAATAAAATGAAACTAAATGGCATTCCAAACATATAATTTAAGTGAAATGTCTGCTTAAAAAACATTAAAAACTGGTTAAGTGAATTCTTGTGAGCCACATTTTAACATTTACATCTGAGGATCATGCATTTGTGTGTGTAGGGGAGGGGGTGCCCTATTATCTGTCTTAGACTTTGTACTAGCTCTCAGGAGGTGATAGGCAACGTGTCGACAAGTCTGAGTGTGTCAGAGGCAAAGACGAGGAGATGTGGAAATGGAGGAAACAGAAGGGAGGCTAAAGACGAGAGGCGACTCGTTACAGAGGGGTGATGAGAGAAATGAATGAGTGAGAAAGAGAAACTGCCCAGGTGTGAAGGTATCAAGAGGAGGAATATGAAATGGAGATGTGTCCGTGTTTTAAGTTAATTAAAAAAAACAGGTTAGCAGTTTGTTGCTGACAGATATTCCCATGTCTATTTTTTTAAGCATCATGACTGAAAGTATTTTCTGGAAGAAATGCACAACCCTGAATTGCAAAGTTTTAAGCAAAGTTAATCGGTTGCACTCAGAACTGATGATTATTTTGAGCTACTACCACACCACATCCTTGCCCAATTTCTGAGAAATTAATGAAGTTGTAACATTTTTCTGTTTCCTAAAGGTAATCACCTTTCTGAGCTGGGACTGGTAATGTCTCAAAATTTCAAGAAAAAAAAAGCTACTTTTATAATCTGAGTGTTTGCCACTAAGTATACACGGATGACTTTCTGTTAAATTTTAGTGAACTAGTACAGATTAAATTGCTCACTAGCTGACTGATTAAAGCCTTTTTGATCTTAGTAGTTAACTAAGACGGCTTAAAATGTTTACTACTTAAAGGCACAGTGTGTAGGATTTGTTGTTTTCAGTGACATCTAGTGGTTGAGTGGTTGAATCRTCCTCCCTGGTCCTCCCCCCTCCCCCACCCCCCCGCTTCCAAATGCCACAAAGGAGTTGCTACGGTGTCTCTCAGGGGTCAAAAACCTTTGATAATTCCAACCGCGATGTCTACCAGCAGCTTCAGGGCTAGTGATGTTTCAAGTGGTAAGATTATGAGCTTTAATAAGTAAAATTATACCAGCTACAATGACAGACAACAAATATTACATTTATAGTATTACAACTAAAACCGTTTTTGACGCCGCCACCGCAGTTTGTCCTTCATGAGCCTTCGTAGACAAGATGGCGGCTGCCTGTAGTGGCGACCCGCGACCATGGAGATATAAACAGCTTTTTATAAGGTAGACTTCATCAGACTTCTTCTGTCTGATGAGTTTCAGGTGAACTCAGCCTTATAAGCACTGTCTCCACATAGTAAGGGCCATCGCTTAACAATAGGCTTGATTAGCTCTATTGTTCATAGAGGGTCATGTGCCCCATCACCTGACTTATTGGTTTTGATGCTTCTGCTGTGGTTTTTTTGGTGTTTTGTTATGTGTATGTAGTGAATGCAAGCGGGGCTCGATGTCCCCTTGTTTTTGTCCCTCTCTCCCTCTTTGTGTTGGTATCATTGGGGCCCTGATTCACACCTTTTGCTCACAGGAGGCTGAGTCATACTTGCAATAACAGCATTATAGGAGGAGGACAACTGGACACGACATCCTCCACCTCTGTTTAATGGTGGACGTTTGTTCTTCATTTTCACCTAGTTATTTATCTTATTTATTGTTTTTTTTTTTTACATCCAATGGCTCTGAGATATAAAATTCATATGTCCGTATACCTGCAAATTTTTGCAGTGTGTAATCACTGCCTGTGCAGCCATGGACAAACAGGATTGTGTGGGGTTGAGCGTGGCAGAAAAGAGGTGCATGAACAGAGAACACAGACTGAACACTTACCAACAAGAAAAAAAATATTCAAACAAAGAAAAGTACAATACCTAACAAAAAGATCCAACAAGTGCAAAGAAAATGAGTAAGGAGATGGACCTTCATGTTACCTTCTGGTCAATAGGAATGTGTGAATGGGTGAATGTGACTTCAGTGCAAAAGCACTTTGAGTAGTCAATAAGACTAGAACAGTGCTGTAAAAGCTGTCTATGTATAAATGTTTCCATCAATTCTCTGCTCATTTCTTTGAAACATTTTGCAGTAGCTGTGGGTAAAGAGATCAGGCCAAACATGAACCAAACTCCAGCATTTATTTCACAAAGCAATGAGGTTGATCCATTTTTCTTATTTCTTTTTGTTTGCTTTGGGTTTGAATCTGTATTTTGTCCTTTGTCCTTCTGGTCTCCCTGTCCCTGTCTGTCTCCACTAGGGGTGTGTGCAGCAATTCTTTGTTGAAAGGAATGTTTTTGTGAAAATAATTATCGTATTGGCAGAAGCCCCAAGTGAGGAAACAAATGCATTTTCAGATGGCAGCCAGTGTGTGAGCCTGAACCCTGTCAGTGAGTGTTTTGGGATAACTGCCGCCTTATCTTAGCCAGCCAAGGAGCCCCTGGATCCCCCGGCTCATCACCCAGCAGCTGATTACCTTCTCCACTGAATCTCTAAGTTTTATTGGACTTAGGGGGCTGCACTGATAAAAGTGATGAACATTCAACAATCGGAATCCATGTTCTTTTAACTTATTGCAGAGCAGAATAAAGCCAGAGAGCTGAGCATTGATTCTGGAAACTAGCCATGGAAAGAAGACCTGACAACCTTTCTGAGATATTATAGTCCAGTTGGTCGAAAAGACAGGTTTTATGGTTACAAAACCATTCAAAGATGTATTTTTTTGTAATAGTACAAAAATCTTAAATCTAAATCATGTTTTAGTAAATTGCCCAAATTTTTCATCAGGGTAGATCCGTCAAAACTGGCTTTTAATGACCTTCAGCTGCCATGAAAATGGGGAAATCCTGTAATTGCCTTCATCTGTTTGCTCATGTTTGTTTGTCTGCCTGGCCGTTAGCAAAATATTTGATGATTTTAACTAGAACTCTTTGATTAACATTTGTTGTCAGTCAGATTCAATATGGCTGACATGACAAATCAACCTTAGCCTACACAAAAATGACTAACTCAGCTATTTTTGCAGATATCGAGCTAAGATTTTGAAAGAATATTAGCATACCCACGTAGATCACGTTAGCATATTAGTTTTATTCCCTAAATATTTGCAACAAAAATAATTATCAGTTTGATTCCTGTAGATAATTCTCACTTATTTGCACATTTCTTTAAGTAAAAGTAGAAACAGGTAGATTAAGTGAGGACAAAATGAATGTCACGGAGGAGAACAGGACTGTGGACTGAGCTTCATGTTCTCTGATTCTCCTCTCTGCTCCCAGTGATTAGCTCAGTTTGTCATAAGACAGGGAGAGAGAAACTGCAGTCAGGCTCTCACAAGAGTCCTAGATTATTGGATTATACATGAATGGGACTTTTTTCCCCCACTCACAGATAAATGAAACACTTTATTCGTATTCTACAGCTCAGTCTTTCTCACAATGTTTTTCAAGCTTTCCTTTACTCCTTTTTTCAGCTGCGAGGAATTACATTTATGATTTACACATGAATGTGGACAGGCTGCTGTAGAAAAGAGAACAGCTCAAAGCTCATTCTAAAGGTGTTTTGCCGTATAAATCTTTGTATATTATTATTATTATTATCTTTTTTTTGCAATGATGAACTCTAGAATGTGCTCATATTGTCATTCCATCATCATTTAAACTTATTTTATCTAGTCTGCAGAAGAACCCGTGTCCCTGCTAGTTTTAAGCAAAATGGTTCAGGTCTCTTTGAAAGCTTTATGAACATATTTTCTTGGCACACAAGGAACAGGGTTTTAGGTCTATCAATGGAATTTCATTATAAACTTTTGTCTAAAACTTCCTCTAAGTTACATTGAATCAAAATTTGGCCCATGTCCATGTTTGGTATAAAAATAAACCTATGTCCATTTGCAGACCCTCACAATCACAATCTGACTGGATCAACTGATTGGATATTTAAATACTGAAACATCAAACTATTATGTCTTTGTTAAAATAATTTTGGGTATTTAAATGAAATATAGTGTGATTTTACTGAATTTTAGGCTAATTTCTGCTGGTAATCAATAAACAGCTGGGGAACTGCAATAATGTTTCTGGGTCAATTTGACCCGAGGCACATTTAATCATTCTATAGTGTCAGAAAAAATAATCCCCCAAACTTTTTATATCTGATTATTAAGTCCATTACTAACAATTTCAATCAATATCTGTGAATTGATGTTTTTTTTAAATTTCAGATAAAGGACCAATGAGGACAATTCACTCATTTTCCTAAAAAAAAGCATGCTACATGTTTTTATTTTCAATAAAAAACATACACACAAAAAACAATTATTGTTCATTAAACTGTTTGCAGATGTGTTTTTGTTCTGTGACTTATTTTAAAATAGTTATTAAACATACACACAAAAAACAAATATAGATTAATGATAATAAATGAGACTATTTAAAAACAGATGTGAGAATAAAATCACTTTCTTTTACTTTTAAACTTTAACTCAGAACAGCCATAATTCCTTTTATTTCAGAAAAACATTTGTTTGTTTTGATTTTTGAAGCTGCTGCCAGTTCACTCGTCTGTTTCTTGTTTTTTTTCCACCTCTGCTCCGACACAAACCACGCTGACGTTCATGTGCATCCAGATGACGGCTTGAAGGATTTCATCCAAACAAAACATTCCCCTCATTGTGTCACACACACACACACACACATTTCACACGCAACATGTGTGTGTTTCTCATTACCGGTTGGTGTGAGTCGTCCAGCAGGGGGCCTCAGTGAGTCATAGGAAACTGTTTTACCTGGACAGTTAGTTTTCAGGGCATTAATCCGGGATAGTTAACCCAAGTTATCTTATCTACAACTAGCTCTAAAGTTAGTGGTTAGATTTAACTACACCTTAGTGGTTTTAAAGGGATCCCTGATTAGTTGTAACATTAGACTTTATTTGGTAAAAATATATTTTAACTGTAAAATAAAGACTGTAAAAATATTGTAGGCGGTTTAGTTTTGTAAATTTTTAAAAATCTATTTTAACACGGATGGAGCCATTTCATTTACACACAAAGCATTCTGGGTAAATNTATATATATATCACCAAAACTGACTGCTGTTGTCCTAAAAACAGCGGTTCATGCAAATCATATTTTCCTCTGCTGGTATTTCACCTTGTGTCTTTTTCWAAGAGAAATATTAAGATGTAACTGTTGAAAGTGCCACAGGCCACTCCAAAAGCACCACAGCTAGCTGCTGCTGCTAATATTTGCACTTGCAAACAACCATAGAGTGCTATGTTAATAACTATGCAATAATAGATTTATTATTTTTAAATATTAAAAAAGCATTCACATAAACCACCATGAAGATATTAAGATTGAAGTTGTTTGTCTTTTTCGCCTCATCACTGTTCAGACTACCCATTAGCTTTGAAATCAAGATAAAATTCTATCTATTTTTTCAGAGATGAAGTCAAAGACCTGTTTACAGCAGGTAAGATACTATTTGTTCAGAACTTTTCCAAAGAACCCCATAATAAATAATTTAAACTTCCACTTAAGGTTTTAATTTGTTTCTAAATGTTTTATATTGGACAAACTGAGCAACATCCTTTCAAGCTCTTACGTTCCACTTTAGATTACTTTTGACTGTCAACTATTAAACGCATATTTATAATTGCAAGGAAGTTATTTATTTAGGTAATTAGTTTCATTCTTTATGACGAGTTGGTTCTTTCAGTCCAGGCAGTTTGATTAGGTGGCCTCAGCAGAAAATGGTCCTATAATATTAGTGCGCTTGTGACAGGTTATTAAATGTTACACATCAGGTAGCTGGCCTCAAAATAACATCTYACTGGGGTGCTTCCCATGCTGACAAATAGCTTTAGTCAGTGGAGTGCTTCAGTCATGACATGGTGACATATGAGCAGGAAGTCATTGCTGTCACTGCGGCAGATTGTTGCTGGAAAACTGGACTGATTTCAGCACCATCTCCCATGGAGCATGCCAAGTTCTCCACTTTAAATTCTGTTTGGATTTACAGCTTGTTACCAATGATAATAAGAAGATTTTCAATGCTGATTAACTTTTGGAYTCAGCCCATGCAAGATGGCAGGCTCCTGGTGAGTTTTGTGCAAAAAATATGAAGAAGATAAAAAAACAAGCTGAAATGAGACAAGACAATTACTTTGTAATGACTCCAGTTAAACCTTTGTAACAGTATGAATCCTTTAATCAGAACCATGTCCCTTGTCCCTGATCATTAATATTCACTGCCAGCTTAATGCCAAAAGGCTGTAGTCAAGGCACTTTCATCTGCTAGTCAGGGACTCAGCCGAGTTCATTTCCAGTGCCCTCCATGCACAACTGAGTTGAATTGCATTTGAGTGGAAAAAGCAGTGCGATGGGAGAGAGGGTTTGGGGGAGGGTGGCATTTCCCACTTGGAACCACTTAAAAAGGAGGAGATGACACGGCAACAAGAAAACCTTAAACTTCATGAATACACGATTCTTCCCTCAATCTCTGTGAAGCACGGCTCAATCTTTGCCTTCAGTGCAGGAAGTCTCCAGCTTCGCCTGGCACTGATCACACTGCAGGAGTTTTAAAAAAAACAGCATCAGGACCACTTGTTACGTACAGATATGATATGCTCGTGTGGTGACTGTGTCTCAAGATGTACACCGAAAGACTAGAAACTGTGTTTGACACAGATCGGCCCCGTTACTGTTTACAGGTAATTTTATGAGCATAAAACAATGTTGTCCTTGAAATAATAATAGACTTTCTTTACCTTTCATGTTTCTCTGTGTATGAATGTGAGGAGTCGGTTTCGCCTTACTTATGTAAACACTTGAAGCAGAAAATACGTTCGAGATGCCTTATCGACTGCAGTTGCTTTTTTTGTAAACTTTTTTTGCATTCCACAAACATCTGTGTCATTACTTATCACCCAGGTTTCAATCATGTTTCTTTTTTATGTCAGATATGAGCATCTTTTCAGACTGAAAAGAATAAAAGAGCGTGCGTTAAATGCAGTGTAGGCTGAAAGTGAACGTTGGGAAATTGCATGAGAACTATTAAGATTTGCATTGAAGTGTTTTTCCTATACATTTTATTATTTTCTGTTTCCACTTTTCTCCTCATTGAACCTTTTTTGTGCTGTTTGTTTACAGCTGCAGGTAAATGCCAGAAAAAAAACTTCAATTTCTCTTTCATTTGTTTGCAAATATAAAGGATTATTTTGTGAAAGATTTTTRTATAATTCATACTACAGAATGCTGCAGAGACTGAGGCCCAGAGTGAGGTTAGTGTACTGGAATTAAGACAAAATAGTGCCTTTAGAGCAGAGGTTCTCAAACTGGGGTCCAAGGACCCCTAGGGGTCTATGAGCTGTAGTTTGGGGGTCCTCAAAAAATTACAAGTTGTTGATTTTGGTTTTTAGTTTTAGCATTGTATGTGGAACAATGTATAACTAAAACAAACATACTAAACCAACCAAAGAATAATAATTATTCCCATGGCATTCAGGGGTTAAAATGGTAGTAAGTTATTTCAAAATCAGCATAAGGCTTATGAGGGGGTCCCTGGAAATGTTTCACCTTTGTAAGGGGTCCCAAACCCAAACCATTTGAGAACCCCTGCTTTAGAGGTTGTATTTTGTATTTGTTTAATAAAGAATTATTCCAAATTATATTATGTCACTGCTTTGTCATATTTTACTGCACCCAGTCATATTAAAAATCAAGCTGAATCACATTGCATCATGTCTGAGTGGTGAATCACTTGGTGTCCCATTCATTTTTAATTATGATTTCTTTTGGAAATTGCATCACTGTGTGACAGATATTTTTTCAGTTTTATCATACAAAAAAATCCTATTAACTTAAAATGTCAAATTTCCTGCAGTTCTTATTGGGAAATATCCTGCTCTCAAGTGTGACATTCATCAAAGCTGAACTTCCAATCCAAAGAYCTGCAGAGCATAAATGGTTTAGGAAAAGTGACTGATCGGGACAAACCTGTACACTGCACACTGAGTCTGATACAGTTTGAAGAAGACATACCTCGTTAAAAATTGGATTTAAGCATCAAAGAGAGTCGCCATCAGTAGTATTTAATTAAAGAGATGTGGGGTGAAAACAACACAGCAGGTGACTGAAGCTGCTACTCCGCCAACAATGAAGCTAAAATAGTTTTTATTCATCATGTGGAGTCACACTGATGCCATCTTTGTCCGGTTGTTCAGCATGTTGTGTTAAGTGAGTTTATCGCCTGCCTAAGAAAAACAGATGATTAAGTTTTATGTCTTTCTGAAACCAAAATACGTTATGAACCACTGAACAAACTTTAATGAAACCCAGTGGATGTGCATCAACAGCTATTAAACTTTTAGATTCACCATCATTCAAGATGAACCATCAGCCAACTAATTCTAAAAAACACAAAAAATGCTACAGCTAAGGCCATTTTACAGATACTGTAATACGTGGAGAAAACTCGGAGCAGCAAAGCAGGGAAAGATAAGGGATGGCAGGAGAGGAAAAAAGCATCTTACCCCCCAAGAGTGGAAAAAAAATCTCAAGTGCTTTCAACACCATCCAGCCAAGATTTCTGAGGGACAAGTTGGAGCTTTCAGGAGTGGACCACCACATGTCCCAGTGGATTCTGGACTRCCTCATGGACCRCCYACAGTATGTGAGGACACAGGGCTGTGTCTCGGACATGCTGGTCTGCAGTACGGGGGCTCCTCAGGGAACAGTGCTGGCACCGTTCCTCTTCACCCTCTACACTGCAGACTTCACCATCAACACCCCACACTGCCACCTCCAGAAGTTCTCTGATGACTCTGCCATAGTCGGCCTCATCACAGGTGAGGATGACTCAGAGTACAGACAGTGAACTCAGGACTTTGTGGACTGGTGCCAGTGGAACCACCTCCTGATCAACTCTGCTAAAACCAAGGAGCTGGTGGTGGTTTTGCGCAGACACAGACCCACCTCACTGACACTGGTGAACATCCAGGGAGTGGACATTGAGATAGTGGACTCTTATAAGTACCTGGGTGTTCACCTGAACAATAAACTGGACTGGACTCACAACATGGACACTCTTTACAGGAAGGGTCAGAGCAGACTCTACCTGCTGAGGAGGCTGAGTTCTTTTGGAGTGCAAGGGGCGCTCCTGAAGACCTTCTTCGACACAGTTGTGGCTTCAGTCATCTTTCATGGGATCGTTTGTTGGAGCAGCAGCTTATCTACAGCTGAGATGAAGCGGCTGGACAAGATCATCAAGAAGGCCAGCTCTGTGTTATGATTTTGTCACTGTCTTTCCAGATCTTGCCCCAGTTTAGTTTCATTATTTTATTTCATGTTCCAGTTTACCCTTATAGTCTTGTTCCCAGCCTTTCAGTTCACTTTCTGCTCCTGCTCATTGCTCTCGCCCCTCCCGCCATTGAAACTCTAATCAAGCTCATTTCACTCACCTGTCGTCAGCAGTATTTAACTCAGTCTCACTCTCCAGCTCACCGCCAGATTATCATCAGCCTTGCCTATGATTCTCCAGCGTTCATGTCCCTTGTCCTGCTCTTGCCTCGTGTCCCTGACCTTGCTCATGTCTCCTGGTTTAACGTCTTCTGCCTCAGCCCTTGCCAGATCCCTTCTGCCATCTGCTCTCACGGTAACGACCTTTTTTCTGTCTTTTGGATTTTTGTCTCTCGCCTGCTCCCTGARCGGTACCGCGCCACATCGGACCTCTTGGATCTCGACCTCGGAACGCACCTCTGGATCATCGGCTCAGTCACCTCCCTCAAACCTGGTAACGTCCTCTGATCACCTGTGTATGACCCTTGCCCCGTTTCTGACCACGAGTAAGTCCAGCGACCCATTCGCTCTTCCTGACAACACAGCCCGGAACCAAAGCACACCTGCTGTTGTTTCTACCCAGTTCTCATCTCAGCAGGAAAGGTTGGTGATCTTTTTTCTCGCAAATAATATTGTATTCATAACCCAAACTAACCTTGAGATACTGTATCCAGAACTGACGACCCCGGATTCCGGTCTCAACCTTCCAGCTAAATTTTTTTTAACAAACTTGTTAAAACTTTGACATTGTTTGGTGTTCACTCAGAGCTCAAAACACAAACCTTTACACTCTGCTGGGATGCCCCCTCGACCCAGAGCAAGTGGTGGGAGACAGAAGGACTCTGGGTAAAATAACTTCAATAACAGAGACTGTCTCCCACCCAATGCACGGAACTGTAGCTGATCTGCAGAGCTCCTTCAGTGACAGACTGCTGCATCCYAAATGCACAAAAGTATGTTACCACAGATCATTCCTCCCATCAGCTGTTAGACTTCACAAACATCACCGCTCGCAACAATTTCAATAAGCATCATCAAACAACTCTACCTCTCAATCATTACATAAATAATACCCTGTGGCAATTGTACATCTTTTTTTCATGTACTGGACTTAATGACTGAGTTTGAATTTTTGAATCAATTTGCACACCCCTCGGATCATGAGTCTGTCATGACTGTTTTTTCCTGTAATTCATATTTTTCTGCACAGTATCTTGCCTTATTTTCATTTGATCCAATTTCATCTTGATAGCCCGTTACAGTAGTGATTATTTATTTTTTTATTTTGATCTGTTTATTTTTATTGTTATTATCTTTAATTATTTTATTATTGCTACAACTGATAATGTCACATAGCAATATACTGTTTCTGTGGATTGATGCATGTACGTATCTGCTGTTGATACTACACCTGAATTTCCCTGCACGGGACAATAAAGGCTGTTTCTATTCTATTCTGTTCTATTCTACTCTATTCTCTTCTATTCTACTTCCTATTGTCTTCTTCTTCTTCGTCTTTTTCACCAGTAGAAACAGCCGGTTGTTGATCATGTCGACTCCTGTGATGCGTCAAAAGTGTTTCCTTTGTAGTTTTGCGAAATACAATTTTGATATGGTCAAAAAAACCACCTCATCCTAGCGCAAAACCATTTAGTCGAAAAACACACATTTTTCAAAATTGACGTGCTTCCATTGAGCAAATTTATTTTCGAAACTCTAATTTGCGCGCTTTCATGGTCAATGGAAACACAGCTTATATCATTCAAAAAAGACATGGCTGCTCAAAATAATCTCAAGTCCAAGGCCACGAGTTATGTTGTAGCCATGTATTTTATTTATTTTTTTTAAATTCAATGTCACTGGACAGGTTTCATAACAATGTCATGAAACACTGGATGGGATTTAATGAAACAAGAACATTAGCCAAGATAAAAGGCTATCATCGGCCAGTTTTACATATTTGGCTAAATTTTGAGTTGGWRGTAGCTGAGAGTCATTCACAACACATACGTTGAGCATGAATTTCACAATATTGAGTTTCTGCATAACGTTATTTTACAACTCTGTCTTTTCTCAATGCAAGCTAATCATTATCTAAAACCCCAACATGAAAACTGGCAGACAACAACCATTCCTTCAAGAAAAGTGTGACCTTTAATTGTTTACGTATGTTGTCAATGATGTTGATAATTTTATAAACCTCAATGTTCTACTAGTACTAGATGACAAARAATCTGTGCTCTGATGAGACATTATTCAGTCACAGACACAATGGAGCCCCACTGAATTATTTTTAAATTTTAATTTTTATTTAATTTTTTTTTGTAAACTGTGATATTTTTGTGTTGTAAAAAACGTCGACGACATTTTAGGTGTTTGTCAAAGCATCAGCTTTTGTCAGCTTCTGTCATGAACCTGCATTTTTAAAAGTACTAAAAAAAACAATATTCCATCAAAGGTGGAAAACATTTCCATCACACACACACACACAAACAGAACAGTTGTAGCACATATGGTTCTGTCTCGTCTGGGTGATTCTGTTATTGTGGAAAAAGCTAAGCAAGAGGCAGAGCTTTTAAGTGAAATGTCAGAACGGGCTCTTCTTGCTCCCGGTGGATTCTGAATCTCACTCAGGAGCTGAGGAAAAAAAAACAGCACTGCCAGTGTGAGTCACTGGGCTTTAAAGGAGATTAAATTCTTGTTTTTTTCCTTTTCCTTCCTTGTCTTGTCCATCCCTATAGACACAAATCTCACTGGAGATGAACGACAATGACACAACTTTTCTGAGGTGAAGTTTGTTTAAATAGTATCTTGTCAATATTCCAACAGTAAAAAAAAAAAAACCACTAAGATTGAAAGGTATTTATTTTTTGTTATTCTTACATCTTCCTCAAACTTCCTAAAACTGTTGGAATAGGATGCTTTTTACATCATATTTATGGGTTTTAAATACATTTTTAACCTTACAATTATAGAGTAAAAGTGCAAAAGACAAGTACTATTTGTGATATATATAACACAAATAAAAATAAAAATATAAATGTTTATTACAATAATCTTAGAGTCATAATTACTGCTGTACATCTACTACTGATCAAATGTTGGCGTCAAGGCAGTTCAAAAAGTCTCTTATAGGTAACTGAGGCTAGCCAACACAAAAATACTGTTATAACTTTGTCRTATTTACTGATAAAATCTAAAGTTTGCTATGGTAGCTGAGAGTCATCTTTAAAACATACTCTAAATGCTGATCTCATGAGACGTGGCAATATCACATTAAACTGTGCATAATGTTCTTTGCAAGGTTTGACCAAAATTGCTCCTTCTCATTAAAAGACGATTTTAGTTAATTACTCTGGCACTAATGACAGATTAAATACTAGGCCATTAATTTTTTTTTTCAAAAAAATGTTGCCATTTCTATGGATCACATATTCATCAAAACTTAATGTCATGTCTTATTCATCATCACTCTTTAACATCCTTTGAATTCTAGCGTGGGCTCTCTTCAGCATCTTACAGTCTGTTTGCTGTAAGCATTGTAGAAGCATGGATATATTTTAATAGATTTGACTGACAGAATTGTCATCAAGTACACATTTGTGTTTTTTAAGGCTCTAAAATGAAGAAGCAGCACCAGTGAAGGTCTGAATGAGTTGGAGTTGCCATTTAAAGCTTGAAATGAAAATGCACTGAATTTTCCGCAGTTCCTTTTCATTAATAGTAGGTGCCGCTTCAGATAAAGTATTACTTCTATGCTGCAGGAAAAGTAGCAGAAGAAGCCCACATACTAAGCTGCCGAACTTCACCGCTCTGCTTGTTTTCTGTGAAAAAGCAAAGCAATTGTTTCTGTGGTTAAGGATGAAATAATAAATATATTAAGAGAAAAAAATACAAACAGCTCTTTACTGCCTACGGCTCGGCTCCTATTGTTCGTCGTAAGGAGCCGTTCAAAAGATTAGGATTGTTTGTGTTTGTCACATCTCTWCCACAGAAACAGGTGTGGGGCCGGTTCTGTGTCATCCTGACACTGTTGACTGATTGCTGGCAACACAATATGCTGGCTTTTTTAGATTTCTTGTTTTTTTGTGTACAGTGCCCTGAGATGACATTTGTTGTGACTTGGCGCTTYATAAATAAACTGAATTGAACTGAATTGTAAGCAGTTTCTCAACCAGTTGTGGGCCAGGTCTGGCAATAATGGAACTGTTTTTAAGATGGCATGCCACAACTGGCCCACTTATAGTTGGTTTATGTGGTGATGGACCATACATGGACCACTTCTGGCAAACCACATCTGGGCCACTAAAGGGCCATCATTCTTTGTGTTATCTGGGCTGAGTGTTGTCAGCCAGGACTGGTCCAGACAAATTTAGCTATGTAGGAGACTGCACAAAGTAGATTTTTCATACACAAACATAACTACAGTTTCACCTTTTTGTGCATGATCAGGGTTTAAATTCACTGGCATTGAAACAAATAACAGCTATTTTGGATTTATTGCTGCAACAAATGACCACTAAACCTACTATTTTTTCCTTATTTCATGTTTCTTTAAAAAGTAGCTCTGTATTTTAGCACTGATACAGGCCATGTCTGGTGTTGCAGGTATGATCAAATGAGTGGTAACCATGTATGGAACCATGTACAGAGAAAAAAAAATGTTATAATCGCAGTCAGTTTTGGCTTCATGTACAAAACTAATGACCCCAGCCCTAACAGGGAACATTTTTGGAACACTAAAGCCTCTGGAGATTGACTGCAGATTGCTTATTTCACGGCCCATGTGTATAATTTTCTAGATGCCCTCAAATATAAAGGATTTAATGGTAACTGCAGCTGGCTCCTCCACACCACCCACTTTATGTCTCTGCAACTTCTAGACAAAACACACAGACATGCTACACAGATAACATTGTTAACAATTATTATCAGCATTAGAATAAAAGTATTGACCTATTTTAAATCAAAGCTCTCAATTTTAAATGCTTAGACATTTCTTTTGCTGGTAGAAAGGAGAAAAAGGTTTTTTGTCCAGTCAATAGTGTGCAGCAGCAGTCAAGCAAACTGCAGAAATAGCCCATTTAGACTCTGCTAGAACATTTTAACACAATGTATTCTTAAAATAAAACGTTTAATTCTTTTCCAGCCTCAAGAGACAAGCTAAAAAAAGAGTATGCTGACAGAAATGTTGCTAAGACTTTGGTGAAAATTCTGCAGTGCTTGTGAAAATATCCAGCAAGAGTCAAATAGTCCTCTTCATTTTTGCCTTCTTTTAAGGTCACAAAAATGATTAGGGACTTTTTATACCCTGGGAAAAATACACAAAATTTAGAGCTATAGGGTCAGATGAATGTTGTAAAACTGGATTCAGATAATGACTTTCTTTTGTGTGTGAATTATACAGTGACAATCGGGGGTGGGGGGTCCACTTTTTTTTAATCACATGAACAGTCTCAAACAACACAAGTTTGCACTTTTGGACAATGTTTTACATTTATTACAGTATTTATTCTTGTCTTAGTGTCAGGGATTTAGACCATAAATATAAATTACAAAAAATGACACACAGTCCATCAATTTTCCTAATTTATACAATAATCTCAGTGTCACACACAAAATATTCTGGAGCAAACTTCATAGAGGTCTGATCTTTGATTTTATGCTGCGTTCCAGTTGCAGTGTACTGTAAGTCATAATTGGGAAGTCGGACTGATGTCAATTTTTGAGTTGAAACTGTTCCAGCTTACAGCTTGTCAGAACATCAAAAAAAAGTTTTTCTACTGTATTTCTTGATGGAATAATGCAACGGTAACACTTACAACGATAGTGCACCAATCAGCGTTTTGAGTGTACAAACAGAACAAAAAACATATGACCTACTAATCGCTCTGTATATATTACTGCAAGTACGACTGACTTAATGTAAAGTAAACAATGCAGAACTGTTAAAATGTAAGAATAAGAGTTTGAGGAACAGCCATGGTGAAATGATGATGCCATGTGTCATCAGGTATGGTCGTGTTGCACTGACTTCCCAACTCAAAATTACATCAGTTGATATTTCAGTCTCAGAACTCCAAAATTCTGACCTCAGAGTATAACTGGAATATAGCACTGGTCTAGCGTAACAGTTTGTCTCTCACTGTCATCAAAAGTAGAGAACATGCAATAATGCGACCCTAAACATACTTCGTCAGCTATTTTATTGACAAGCACATAATAGAAAAAATATAAAATTGATACTCAACGTAATTTGATATTTTGTTCTACCAAGACAATAAAAAAATCTAATGTATGGAAATACCAAGGTCATGATACAGGGATAGTCAATTCCAGTCCTTGAGGTCCGCAGCCCTGCACATTTAGTTGTTTCTCTGCTCCAACACACCTGATTTGAATGAATGGATGATTTTTGTGCTTCTGCAGAACTTGGACGAGGTRATTCACTGAATGAATCAGGTGTGTTAGATAAGGGAAAAAAGTAAGACATGCAGGGCTACGGACCCTGAGGACCGGAATCGACTATCCCTGGACTGAAAGCTTAGATGTTTTATTTAGACATTTTCTGGCCTCAAAACTAATTCTATTTATTCTGAAACTTGACAGATTAGTGATAGTGGACATTTTACACTCCTCATTCTACTACTCTGTGGTGCACAAGTCAACATCATGCTGGGGATGACATGGGCCATGGTCACCAATATAAACGGGCTTGGACCCCAGTCATAACTGCTTAAAGTTCTAGTTTTATTTTGCTCTAGAAATAACATAGAAATTATTTAACTAGGCTACTAGTGCTGATGAACTGCCTAACCTACATGAAGGACTTTTTTAAGTTAGAAGAGGTAACAAAATAAAATCATTAGGGATTCTTGTTTATTTGCATAACTTCTTCATTTTAATAATGATTGCTTAAACTTGTTTTTATTGAAGTTGGTGGCTTCCCCTACTCAGAGTCCTGAAATTAGTTCAGGAACATCCAGATGTTTCTTGTCAGAAACTACATCAGCCATTGTTTCAAAATCTATCTGTTTTTAGGATTGTTAATGTCCTTCCTGCCTTTGACTCTAATCAACACCCTCATTGTGATAGATTTATACTTACAAGTTTTAAATAGCACAGTTGCTTATTTATTTAAACCTTTATGGAGACAATGGTGGACCTCCATAACATGCTCCAGTTTCCACTTGACTCTGTCAGTCTGTATGGGAATTAATCTTTTCTCACCCCTGCTTCTGTCATCATCTCCGAGGGATGAATTGAACACCGAAGTAATCAAAGCATGGCTTCATTTACCATTAACTATAATTGGCTCAGAGCTCTGTAGCAGCTTGTGCTGACAAACATTCATCTGCCTGCAGCAAAGACAACAGATGCTCCCGTTCTCTCTCCCATCTCTGCATCTGCTCCTCTCTGCTGTCTGTGATCACTCTCTGTCTTTTAAGTCTCTGCGCTTCCCCCAGCCCCAAATCCTACTAATCTGATGCCTTCTTTTAGAAATTATGATGACACGTGGTGAAGATCAAACTCAGCTGGAACCATTACTAATCATAATGAGGGAAAWGGGTAATTCAGATTCAGATTGAAATTAAAATCAGGACAATTATACAACAAACATGTTCTGTAGTGAATTTCATATCATTCTCTGTTTATTTTAAAGAGAGGTACTTCATAAAAAAGAGTTGTCAGTGTTTTCATATTACTTGTTTTTGCTGTTGTCTGAGTACAATCTGCCTTTTCTAATTGTGCCAGTCTTCCTCACGTGCTTACCTGCTCCAAATTTTAGCAATTTTTAGCTTTGCTTGGAATATTATTTGGATAGTTTGGTTCTATGATTAGGGTGTGTGTGTGTGGGTTGGGATCTGGTCTTCCCTATGTCTGCCTCGTGTCTTGGGGGTTGGGTCTCGGTCCTCCACAGTCACTATTAAATATTCCATTGGAGAAATCTTGTATATACACGCATGTTCACAACCGCTCACAAACAGGTGCTCTGATCCGGGGGGTTCTGACAGGTCACTGAGTGTGTATAAATGTCTACTGTATGTGTATATACGGGCAATATTTACAGTGGTTTGCAAAAGTATTCATACCTCTTGAACTTTTCCATATTTTGTCACATCACAACCACAAACATAAATAT
>NW_013952586.1:208597-211573 GCF_001266775.1 Austrofundulus limnaeus | reverse complement strand
GTGGATTAAGGGGGCAATATCATGTAAAATCAACTTTTTAAAGTTTTATATCATGTTATAATGTTATACTCGCATAAAAAACATGCTTTGACTCATTCATGCATGTTTGAGAAATCCTGCAGCGTTTTTAGGMAGCCATACTGAGGAGCAAAATGACAGGTGGGGACCAGAAACGCCTCTGGGACATGTCTCCAAGGCAACCTTCCTCATCACGGAGCACACCTCCCCACCCCCCACCCAACAAACTCCGCCCATAAATCCTGCAGGTTCTCGGCAGTAGCAAAGCAAAGAACGAGTGAAACTGAAAGTGAAACTTAAACTGTCTGCTGAGCTCCTAACTACTTCTCACTCAGTGGAGCTCTTTTCAGATTCAAAATACCTTTGAGGAAATGTGTTTTCAGTTGCCAAGTAAACTGCGTCATAGCGCAAAGCGCAACCCCCCCCACGCGAGTAACCTCTAAACTACATCAAAAATAAATAATATAAAAATAAAAATGATTCTCTAAAGTCATTGTTTGTGATAAATTGTGTCACAATAATTCATTTATCATGGCTGTAGCAGTGAGTTTAAAAACAAGATGATGGATGAATAATCTCTCTAATTTAGTTATTTAATCAAATGTTTTTTATGTAGGTAAAAGTATGTTTAGGAACCTGTAAAATGCACCAGAATGCAGGAAACTTCACCTACTAAATTCAAAAAAAAATTATGGGGAAGGACCCCCAGACCCCCCACTAGTGTGTACTTCACACACATTACACTGATGCTCCTGGTGTAACGTCAGAGAGAATAAACCAACACAGAGCACCACCTGTGTACCTCTCTGTCGTGTGAAAAGTACTCCCTGGAGTTCAGTTTGCAGCCGAGCTCCYGCACACCAGATCACCAATCCCCAAAGCATTGTTGTGAAGATGTGCTGAAGTGGGAATGTCTGAAATGGTAAGAGGTTCTTAACATGATAGAGGCCAATTTAAATGTGTTTAGATATACTATGATGCAAAGTCATTAAATTTTGATATACACAGCATTTTCATGACAACTGAGGGCAACATAGTGGGATAAAATTGAACTATGTGACTGGAAAATACATAATACCCCCCTTTAAGCCCTGAAACATACATCTCTGTGTGTTTCACAGCATCTGTGTATCTGTTTCAGTAYTTGGCTTCTCATTCTGCTCCTACACAGAGCAGATGCAGTTGTCTGATACAGAGTTTGCCCTTTGGTGCCTGGCAGTGTGAAAAMACACTCAAGTGTAGATTCTCTCCTATTAATTGTGACATGACAAATGAATAATAAAAGGTCCACCAGAGGCCAGTGAGTCCACCACTTTGTTCTACAAGGACTTTCACAGAGCAAATCAAGTCATCTGTGCTTTATATCAGTTTAAGTTAGAGCTTTGTTTTTACCCARTAAGGTCCTCATTGTGTTTTTTCTTACCTTTTGATTTAGGTAGTGTTGAGGTTTTGTTTTATTGTTAGTCTTCTTTATTTTTTATGATATATTCTTAGCAAGCTTTGTCAAAAATACAGCTGCCCTTGTATATTACTAAATGTATTTCCTGTATGACCTTTTGTTTAGACATCAACTTAGTTGTAAATATATGTGAAATATAAATTCTTAGTCACTTACAAGCATGGAAAATGGACTTTTAGGTCTCAGTGCTCTATATTCAAACTATGTTGTAGAACTTGCTTTAACTTTTCAAATATTTTTCTATTAAAACCCATTTATTATTGCATAATGGGGTCAGATTATTAGAAAAGTGTAATTTTTAATTTGAGCTCGCTTTCCTCTCATCACCAAGTGTTCCAGGGATCATGTAACAGCTAAAGGGTAAGGGGTCTGAATGAGATAGCTGCCAATTTGACTGTGTCGAACCTTAAAATAATACATGGATTATATTCATGTTTATCTGCTTTACAGTGATATCATTGACTGCAGGAATAGACAGGTGTTGCTGTTAATAAAATGCGCCGATGTTCTCTCCTCTTTTCTACATGCCCTTATCACCRCTTGTTCCCTCTTCTACCAACCTGTCATCTGTCCCATCCTTAATTACAGCAGTTAATTACACAGTATTTTCAGAGACCAAATGGATTTGATCCAAACTAACCTCTTATTACTTGTCAGATGACATGAGGGGGACATTTTTTATTTTTCTGGTGCCAAATGTGGCTGTTCTTTCTCACAAAATACAATCTATTTGCTTGTTAATCATAAAAATAATAGATTGATGAGAATGTTAGGTAAATGAAAAGCAATATGTACAACAGATTGATCCTTGTTCTTTGCAATAATCGTCTGCAGTCAGGTGTAACACAGATTGACATGATTTATCACAACTCTTGAGGATGCAAAGCAAATTGAACAGCGGCTGCAACATAAATACAGATACAATCAGTTTATAAACGGAGATGCTCCTTTGTTAAATGCTCAAACATATCTCTGTGTAGAACCCCCAGAAAACTAACACATACTCCGATGACAAGATATTCGGTACGAAACACAGATCTTTGTTTTTTTTTCAGATTGCATGTTTTTTCTTTCAKTATCAAGACAGCATCAGAGCTTTACCGCAGTGATTAGTATCCAGGGGACACTTCACTGTCACTATCATTACTTCAGTCACTGCGAGACAGAGGCCTATTGATTGTCGGGGGATGTAAAGGAATGGACTTGTCCTCCTTTCAGACACGAGACGCACACATCTGCAGGCACACGTTGTTATATTTMGGTTCAGGATTCTTCCCTTTAGAATAAGATTTCATTTATAGAACAAGGATCAGACTGTTTGGGTGTCATGTTTCTTTTATGAAACATGGCGCACGGCAGCTTGCACAAGATGTCTCAACAGATTAGTAACGATGCCCAAACTAATATTTGTCTCACTCAGTTTCATGTGTTAAAGGCACAGTGTGTAGGATTTTGTCAATTCTTTTAGCCGAAATTGAGATAATCACTAATGACAATAA
>NW_013952586.1:203225-204497 GCF_001266775.1 Austrofundulus limnaeus | reverse complement strand
CACACACACACACACACACACACACACACACACACACACACACACACACACACACACTTACACCCCTTTGAAGTTCCACAATGTATAGTACCAAAAAGTGTAGGAGCAAAGGGTGAAATTGCTTTCAATTCTTGTCGACATCTCACATTTTCAGATATTTTCTCCCTATTCAATGTTTGTACGTCACTTTATATTCTAAGAATAACTTAAAAAATCATTACATTCGATTATGTTTCTGGTTATAATTTATATTTTGCAGCCAGCAATGTGGGACAGTTAGGTGCTATTCCCAATACAGACAGGAWTTTAATACTTACATAAAATTAAACACTCACATTATTAAACACTGTTAGTTCAGAAACCAGAAAGAAACAATAAATGGGACATACCGTAAATCAAGTCATACCATTTACAGCCAGTWTTAAACCACTGAAAGTCATTTAAGGTTTTTCTAAACAAATCTATTGAGACAAGCTGCTTAAGATTCAGCTGGTTTTAGAGTTTAGAATTCAAAGAMGCATATCAGAAATGCTTTTTCCCCAGTGCAGCACAGGCTTTTGAGATAGAAGAAATAAAACTCAAGAGTGAAAACAGTAACGGTCTACATGTTTTAATGGCTTTGGGTCTTAGAGTAAGATGAAAGTAAAAGGACAAGAAAAGCTTTGCCAYTGAAAAGAAAATCAAATAGTCGAGTTAATGGGAGGACAAAACAGGCAAACAGACCTGAGTGTACAACATGAAATGGTGCGTACAAGTTTTAAGGTTTTTATGAACCTCAGTGCTCTGGCGAAAACTCGGTCCATGCGTGCATCACAGAAAACTGCCTCTGAAATTTAGCACAAATGTATAGAAAGGAGACAAAGAGTCAAGTTGTTTTGTAGTTCACATTTTTGTTTCAGAAAATGATTTACAGGAAAAAGTTTTTTTTTTTAACTCCAATGACAGGTACACCCAGCTAGCGTTTCTGAAACAAAATAAAATGCTGATTTGGCAGCTGAAAAACTTACAAAAATCAATATAAGCACATGGGCTGACAAACCAAACTGATGTAGAAAGCACAATGGACTGRCAGGTAAGTTAGAGACAGAGAATATAAAGAGACGCTAACGAGCTGACAATAGRAAACACCTGGGGAGAGCCATGAKGATCAGGTGTGTGTATGGGAAAACAAAGACATGGGAAATAAAGAAACATTAGAGAGGAACAAGAAATAACATAAAAAATAAAAACACAAAACCCTAACATTTGTGTTGAACAATGAAAACCACAAAG
>NW_013952586.1:201458-202673 GCF_001266775.1 Austrofundulus limnaeus | reverse complement strand
GTGTGTGTGTGTGTGTGTGTGTGTGTGTGTGTGTGTGTGTGTGTGTGTGTGTGTGTGTGTGTGTGTGTAGAGAGAGAGAATAAAAGACACTGCAAAGGACTTTGAACATCCAAGCACAGCCTAAAAGGCACAAACACAGGTTATTTGAAGTTTTTTAAGCAGTAAGCCACCTTATTGTGAACTCTGTTTATATAGAAGAGCTGTGGTTTTCTGCAACCACAAATTTAATATTCAAGTAAATTTACATTATAAAATGTGAGGACAGTGTTTGAGTGATGCTGCTACTTTTGCCCAGATATTAAGGCAAGAGGCAATGACAGTTTTTACCTTATCTGTGTGAGTTTGTTTCCAGCCTTAGGGTTTAGTGTTCAGTCATTTATTTTCCCTTTCTGTGTTCATGTGCCCTTGTGTCTGTCTTATCCTCTGCAGCCCCTTCCACTCTCACCTGCTCCTAATTATCTCTGTCACAGGTTTTGGTGGTTTGAGTTCATTCAGTTTGGTTTATATTATTTGTCCTCCCATATCTTGTTAGTGGTGGATTGTACTTTTTGTGACTGTCCTGCCGCAGTCCTCTCAGAGTCCTCTTGGGATTTTTGTGTAAGTAGGTTTAAACTGTCACGTCAGCTATTTATTTTGAATAAAACCTTTTTTGCTCTTTTACCTCAGAGTCTCCTCAAGCCTTTTTTAAATGTTGTTTAACCGGGCAAATCCCATTGAGATTGCAGATGATTTTTCAAGAGATGCCTGGGCCTGAGGGCAACCTATTATACATGTTTTTGGGGTATGGGGGAAAGTGGAGTACTTGGAGAAAACCCACGCAAGCATGAGGAGAACATGCAAACKCCACACAGAAAAACCCCAGATCTGAATTGGGGATCAAACCCAGGACCTTCTTGTTATGAGGCAACAGTGCTAACCACTAGGGATGCACAATAAATCAGCATTAGCATCAGTATTGGCCGATATATCTTAAAATATTGATATTGGTCTGTTGTGGAATACTGATTATGTATCACCTTGACACTGTCCAATTGTTCATATCTTGTGATATCTTGTGTTTGTGTTTTGGAAGGGGAAATGGTTGGTTAAGTGGTTGATAATGATAGTGATTGTGATGCTGTACAGCCAGGAATAACTGAAGTAGAGAGCCATGTCAGCAGTCTGGTCATTTTTGTATGGTATTGAAAAAATATGTGTATTTATGCATAATATATA
>NW_013952586.1:186846-195741 GCF_001266775.1 Austrofundulus limnaeus | reverse complement strand
TATATATATAGTGTGTGTGTGTGTGTTTGTGTAATATCTGTAAATATAAGTTATTGTCAATAGCACAAACAATAATAATGGATATCGATATCTGCTGAAATTTTCATATCGGTGCATCATGCTGCTGGAACAGTGTCATGCTGCTTTGTCTGCACTTGGATTTCAAACTCCTCCAGCGACCATGACAGCTAACAAAATATGTTATGAACAATCAAATAAAATAATGAAACTCTCAAAAAGTAGTCATTTGGGATATATCTACAACTTATCCAGTTTTGGACGGAGTCAACTCATCATCCTAAAATGGCAATTAAAGCTAAGGGACCACAATAAACACAAATTGGTTTTAACTCTGCTGGTTTTACAGATATTGAACAAAATTATGATGTAGTAGTAGCTGAGAGTCATTTCTAGCATGTACACATATTGTGAGATTCCATATTACCAGTGCATGACGTTGCTTATAACGACCAAAACATCTACAACACAGACACTTGTAAGYATAAGTTAATTCTGTTTAAAACTCTTGATTTATCCTTTCAAGGTGTTATACCTGATTGGGGAAAAATTGAAAAGACTTCTAAATCCTAATCACCACTATACACTGGTGAAATTTTGTCTCAGATCATATTTGTTAAACACAAAATAGACATTGCATCAGATCACTTTTGCTTGGGGACTCTGGGCTTTTTCATGTAGTTTGGGAATGTCAAAGAGCTCAGGATCTCTGAGTCAAAGGAATTAGTTGTCTTGCTGAAGTTACTGGAGTTCCCCTCCCTTTGGACCTTGTTGTGCATTTATCAAATGATGACTCACAACTATCACTAACGGATGAAACCCRTATGATATGTTCATCAGCCTGCTGCAATGAATAAAATTAAAGTTTAGAGGTGGTAATGACATATCCTTTATTCACTGACCACAGTTATACATTATACGGCCATTTCATACCTGGAACTGTCATCAGCAAAAAATCATTAATACAACCTCAATCACCATTGCATGTTGGATGATCTTAATAAATGAATTTAAGAAACTATGTTTTGAGTAGAATTGTGATTAGGTGATTGTCAAAATGGTGGACWCTGTGGAGATGATGTGTTCTGGGGTTATGAATGCCTTATAATGATGAACGATCTTAATAAAAAGTTTAATGAGGACAAAATAAATTCTGAAATGAAAGCCAAAGGGTGACACACATTCCTGCAAAGAATGCTCGGCCTTTAATCATGTTCTTTAAATAAAAGTTGGCCATTTATTTTATTCACTGGAAACAACAAAGCAATAGACTCTAATAAGTAGGTCAGAGTCTTGTCTCAACAATATTAGAGATGTAGTGAAGCTAAACAAAAAGAAACAGATTGAATTCCTCTGTGCGTTTTGCTCTTCCTTCCTYCTGTTTGGCAGCTGGTCACGCCACGTTTCCTGCTCGTGTGTTTACGCCGACACACGACCCGTGTTCAGTGATACTGTCTGTGTCCTCCTCTGTTTCCTGACAAGGTGGAAGTGCCTCTGACTGCCTAATGGGTTTTGACAGGGCAAAAAATTGATCAAGTGCCAGATGAAAAGCTCAGCGTTAAAAGGCTGTTGAGTGACGATTCTGGGTGATACGGAGAGAGCGCTGTACCAAATTAAGGTTTCAGTGTCGAGGCTGTGGCATGGTGTAGTGCTCATTGTGCGGAAAGCTTTACTGGACTAATGTCTGAAATATAATTATGAGCTGCAGGCTTTTGAAGTGAGCTTGGGGAAACCTGGTTTTAGGAGAATTGTACCAGTTTCCAGAGGCACTTGTGTGCAACAAACCAGATGCTCAGACCACTGTAAACCAGTAAACTCACAATTTGATTTCATTGGTCATCCAGGATGACAAATATCAGTTTGTTCTTTTATGATTACATATTTTCAAGAACAGTATTCACTTAAGTATTGAACATGGCACTTCATAAGATGTTGGMAGTAATGTTATTTGTTTCATCAGGAAGGGAAAAGGCTAAGTTCACAAAAGCAATGTTGTTTTTGACAATTCTGTTCATTTGTCGGCCCTTTTCGCAAAATAAATCATGAAGCTGTGGATAGATTCTTCTGAAACTCAAGGAAACATGGATTTACAACTTTTGGAGTAAATCTGTCTCAACATGGCCTTCACAGCTAACCAATCTTAGCAAACACAGAARTGTCTATAACTCAGACAACTTTGCAGATTTTGAGTCAAAATATCATGCAGTAAAAGACATACTCAGAGCACCAATAGTCTTTCTGCATTTACATAGATTGTTAAAAAAAACATACAAACAGTTTTTTAAAATAGTTTAAGAAATTATCATATGCAGCACAGACTCCAGTGGTAGAGCTGCTGTCTCTCGGCAAGAAGTTTGCTGAATTGCTGGACATGGGCACCAATGACCCCCATGACMCAGAAAGGATGAAACAGGTAAAGATGATGGATGGATGGAAGATGTTGGTATTAGTTTTAAAGACAGTGAGTTATAGRTACTGTACCTCAGCTGCAGAGAACACATCAGCAGCTTTTTGTGTAGTATTCGTCTTGACAACACTGTGTCATCTGCATAGAACTGAACTTGCACACAAACAAACATTGGCTAAGAACATGGAGATGATTATGATGACAAAGTGAAGATTCAACACTGTCTGCTGGCTTCAACTGGCTTGTTTTTGTACAGAGGAATAATGACAAATATGTGAGGTTACTGGTGCTGTGTGCTTACTGGACTTACTGGCTTGAGACACGGTCCTGACTGAGTCAATGAGGCAACATGTTACCATAGAGATCACACAAACAGCACGGTTAAGAAGTKCAGACAGGCTGGGACAAACCTGAACAAGCTTTTGGCTGAGTGCTGCTGCTGCTGTATGCTCAAGTAGGCAGCTAAAGAACCAAATCCACAGTTTGGAATCAATTAATCTCTTTGACAAGGGTGGAAGCTTTTTTATACATATTTTTTAAACAGTTGTACATATTTGATTCCATACTTGTATTTTTTTCTTATTAGAAACATTTGTTGATATAAACTGGACACATCTGGTGGCACAAATCTGTCAAGACAACAATAAAATCAGTTTTAAAGCTCCGGCCCACTGTTTAAACAGATGTTTGTAGCTGACCTTTTCTTTTCACCTTTCTGTTCAGTTTCAGTTTTTCTTTTTCTTTTAGTTATCCTGCTTGAGCTGTTAATATTTTCACCACTCACCTAATGAACATTGTCTTTTGTTTTCCGTCGCTTCGTGATTCTAACACAGAGGAGCCCAAAGTGGGGCCCACAGGCCAAATTTGGTCCGTCAAGCCATTTGATTTGGCCCACCAACAGTTGCCAAATTTACAAGGTTATAACCTGTTATACAATGTAGAAACACAATATTTCCACTGGTCAAATGACTATAAAAGAGCTGTAGTGAAGGTAGTTTTCATTCATGGTGCTGACTTTATCTTTGATTTATTAGGATTAAACATGAAACATGAAACGACAACAAGAGATATTTAGATCAGATTTAACCCCACATGTATATTTGCACACTTTATAAGGCCACACAAACTCATATTTTATCAGTTTATGAAATGACCCATGAGCCTTTGCTACTTGAGCGAATGGCAGACTTTCTCCAAGTGCACAGAGTAAAACAAAAGAGGGCCATTGTACTGGCTRCTAGCTTAATCATTAAAAATAAAGGACTTTACTTAAAAAAGTATTTATCTTTCATGTATTATATTACTGCATTTGGCTCGCAGCCCTGGATAGATTTTCATTTTGACCCTCTTGGGGAAAATGTTTGGGCACCTCTGGTCTAACCTTTTGTAGATCATTATCAAAAAGCACTTTCTTGCAAGACACTTATCTTATATCACTTATTGCATCATGATTCTATCTGAACATTTGACCACACTCTCTGAAGCTCATAGCGTGTGGAAAAAGCAAATGTTGACAAATAGCCTAAAATATTATTTAGGTCATATTAATTCCACCTAAGGCAGAGTATTGTAGAAATAATGTACTGTTCAAAATAAAAGTCTGAACAAAATAAGAATCCACTGGCTCACTGTTTAAAGTAAATGACCGTGATCAGTCACAAAAAATAAGATATAAGACTGCATCTAAAAATCAGTCATGACATTCCCTTCAATAGCATTTAATTATTATATTTAAAAAAGTTTTAAAATTTTACATGAATAAAGATGAACAAAGCATCTCTGCATTTACTCTTTGTCAACAGGTTATTTTTTTTTACATGAAACAGGAACAGAATATACAATAGCTGACCTTGGTTTCTTTTAATAAGTCTCTAAAGCACACAAAAAGTGGTGTACTTTTTCTAAAGCAACATTGTCCCTTTGTGCACCACTAATTTTGATCTCTAAAAATACAGTCATTTTATGGCACACATTTACTGATTTTACAAATAGCCCATACTCAAACAGTAAACCTCTATACATTAGAAACATGTAAACTGCAAAGAAAAAAAAACTTAATATTTACCTTTTGTCTTTGTTTCCAGGAGTGTTTTTTCAAAGTCATAGTTATTGTAAAAGAGACATTATTATTGTTTACTGCGTCTTTGCTGAACATTTTTAGCATGGCCACAAATTTAGACATGGCTATGAGGGCTCAGACAGAGGTTTATTTTTTATGACACAGTTGTTAAGCGCATACTTTGCTTGTCAGTACGATGTCGCATAATTTGCACCAGATGAAACCACGACACACCACACGCGTCGAGCATCTTTTTAAAAACAACCCACTACAGCTGCAGTGAGTCGAAACATATTTCATCTCAGTCTATCATCCTCGCTGACAGCAGACATGTCTGTGATGGGATCCGATCTATTTGCATCCTGTTAAGGAGAGATGAGCAACTATTTTATGCTTACCTTCTTATAGTCGGTGAATTGTGGTGCATTAATGTGTGAACTTAAAAAAGGCCTAATTGAAGAGCAGGAGCAAAGCCTTTCATCAGTGTAATTGAAGTAAGGAACAGATAAATCTACAGTGATACCTAATAAAAGAGTAAGGAAAAGGGTGAGAAATGTGGGACTGAGCGAGCCAACTGGGATTAGACGGATGAGTAAACCCTTCGGCCTTCGGTGGTGCTGGGATCTGATCCTGTGCTTATCCTGCAGGATCGTACCTCTCCACTAATGGACACTGAAAGGATTGATCTCCACAGCGTTACTGGAAAGGGCGTTATTGAGCTACCAGACACATTTATAAATAGATGTAAAGAAACACATTCACATACAGTACAGAAAAAACACACTTCAGGTGCACACACACACACACTCACACACATACACACACTCAGTCATTCGTTATGCAGCAGCTGCAGAGAAAAGAAACATGTGCCGTACTGTCAAGTATGATCTCCCTGAAAATTAAAACATTCAAATAAAAGTCAGTAAAGTGATCAAACATTTCCTGGCTGCCTGTAAGCCTCATTTAGACACCGTGAGTGTATCATTTAATGTGTCTGAAAATAGCTTTGGGATGAAAATTATGCAGGAAGACTATTTGAGAACTCTAAAGGAAACCTGTGCAGGGAGGATAGATAGATGGGAGACAGTTTTTGATAAATGGAAGAAAAAGAAGTACTTTGTGCTTAGTTTTTGTTTTTTATAATTATCTGTGTTTGGGCTCTTTTGAGAAGTAAGAGAGAAAGTGAACCACACTTGTGTGACCTACTACAGGACGTTTTATGTTTTTAAGGAAATTAATTTTGAGGTGAGGACAGAGTCATCTAAAAATAAATCTGTCAAACCATTGATTTGGCCACGCTGTAGCAGCAAATGACAGCACCTTTGTGGTAAATTACTGCCACCTGATTATTGTCAGGTCTGCACGTTTTGCAGTTTAAGTATTTTATTTTCTCCTGGGTTTAATATTAAAATGAGCTGGTTATACCTGTTTGTAAATTTTTTAATCTATTTTGGACACGTCAACTTAAGGCCCCTGGGCTAAATCTAGCCTCGTTAATATTTACATACATGTCAACCCCAATTGTGTTTATTTATTTTACGTTCTAGAGCACGTGTATCAAACTCAAGGCCTGCGGCTGACCCCCACCCCACCCCAAAAATGATTTTTTTACTTAACATAAAATTTGTTTCTTATATCAACAGTAAACTTTAAATTTATGATTGAATGCAACAAAATAAATTTTAAAGGTGAAAGATAATGACAGTTATCCTGCCCCTGAGCTGTTGGCTTTAAGTAACTGAGCAATTTAGTTGGATAGCACAGTCTGAAAATAAGGCTGGCACCACACTACAAGAAAATCAGGCTGATTTTTGCCCTTCCGAAAATCTTAAGTAAGTCCAGGTTATGATGATGGCTCTAAAGATAATCATAGCAGATCTTCCTGCCGTGTGTGGTGAGTTAAGTATGATCTAGTCGGCTCGGAAGGAGATAGGGACCGCTCCGACCTCAAATCAGGGATACGTATATGTTTGATTTTTTGGCCCAATTTCACAGTGTGTGTAGTGTTCACCTGAGCTCGTGGCCTGTTGAATGAGACGTTAGCCAATCAGAAAGCGAGGTGATTTGAACACGGAGGGGATTCCAAAATACAGGAGACAAAAAAACTGTCATAACTCACCAGAAAGTCTGCTGGATGTTAAAAGTCCTGAGGAATTGTTTTTCCTCTGGTAAAAATAATCCACAAACAATCAACATTGTGTCTTCCTTGTTGCAAATGTTTTTTACTCTGAACTCACGTCTCTCTGGAGGTCACGTGAGATTTTTTTCTCTAACATCAGAATTCTCGTGAGATTTCAGGAAGTCTCGCGTGATTTAAAATCTGACATCTGAATCATGAATGAAATATCTTTTCATGTGTGGTGTGTTGTCTCTTGCCGTGTGGCTGCACACCACACACTGTAGAACCAAACCTGGTATATCCAGGATTTTTAATCCTCATGTGTGGGCTCTATCAGTCTTTGAAAATCGTCCGACTGGTTTAAAATCTTGTAGTGTGACTCAGCCTTAAGCTGCTTTAAAGTTGGCATCAACCATAAACAGGATTCTGTATTGGCGAGTGCTCAAACTGAAGTACTTGTGCTCCTACTAAGTTTGAGGTAAAACTGGTATTGAGACACAGCTAAATAAAATTATGCTATGGTTTTAGAGGTACTCTTGTAGAAATTCTTGATAACAATCTAAAAGCAAAAACAGTAGATGCAATAAATAAAACAGACTTATTAAAGAAATTTGTTCAGAACATGTCAAATACCTCTCCTACCCCCGAGAACCAGCCTGCATGTTTAGAAGTAAAACTGACAGGCAGGGAAAAGCTCCAGTCTTTGTTTTGTTTCCAGTGTTTTTCACTGATTGGCGCACTGTGCTGAGGCTTTGTGTGTCTGCTGAACTGTGCAGCAGACACACCAGCAGCATAACCAGCAGATAAATATGTCACCGCGCCGTGCTAAAAATGTACCCTAATCCTGCCTCTAACTAGGAAAACAAAAATCACCGAAACCTGTAAAAACGCATCAATAAACAAAAAAACAGGTCGGCACACTTTGGCACAGAAATAAACCACCTCCGTAACTGGAGCAAAGCACGTAATTACAGGCATGGATGCTCAAAAAACAGGTCATATTCCTTTCCTCCGACGTTAGTCGATACAAAGTGTCACACAGCGCTTCTGCAGGGGATTCTTTAAATCAAACTGGCAATAAAGGCCTCGCAGTTTTCCACGCGCTGAAATGAAAACGCCAACCTGATCATTTGTTTTCTTCCTTCCCTCCAAATCCAACTGCTTCCAGTAAGAGGAAGATGCCTGTCTGAGTCACCTCAGTAATATTGCACTGTGCATGGATGCACCTGACAGACCACATCAAAGACACGTTCACTGACCAGGCCAACCTCCAACACGTGCACTGGACCATACCTGCTTCAAAACAAATGTGTCCTGTTGCTTGTATGTGTGTGTGTGTGTGTGGAACAAAATAAACATGCTGTGGGATCAACTGAGCAACTGAACATGTTTTTTATTATAGGATAAAAAATATGCAAAATATTTATTGGATTGGTCTGCATACATTAAAAGATAACRTTGCCTGCAGTTTTGCACGGGTTGCATGTGGTGTCTGTACAGGCAGGCAGAAAAAGCAAAAGGTGCAGATGAATTAAAGCACAGATCCCAACAGATCCTAATCAGGTCGATATGGTGGAAGTTACTTCTGTCAGGATCTGTGAACCTTTTGTTTCTCGTTGATCCGGTGCTGTCCCGCTGAGTGAAGAGGAGAAGTGTTGATGCCATGTGGGGGTGTGATTAGTCTCCAGGGGTGTTTAGGTAGGTGGGAGGTGTCAGTGTAACCCTGATGTGAATGCCTGGATGATGGCTTTCCGAGCACCACAAGGTATTGGATAAATATAAGCTATGGTATTTTACTTGCTCTGCAGTATCAAGGAAGAAATCATTATCTGTGGCATTGGGGATGGTTTCTTTTCAAAGGATATATCCCTGTATTTCTTTTAGTTAAAATGAATGATTTTGCAACAATATGCCATTTAAAATAACCAACCCAAATGTTTAGGGGGTTAGAGTTGGCAAAAATGGTGACTTTATATCTTCTTTTTTTGTTTGTTTTTCAGCAATTAATGCAAAAAATGTTTAGAAAGGGTACAGTTTATAATAAGCATTGCTTTGGACACTTTTTGTTTTGGTCTGTTGATGACACAAACAAGACTTCTGGTATTTCAGAACCCTCCCAAGTGACAAAACATGTTGTAGAGCCATTAATCACTGCATGTGAAGAGACTCTGTAGGTGAAAGTAAAAAAAAAATAGTCAAGAGGTTTTAAAATAAAAGTCATATTACAATAAAGTAACTTATTTATATTTATGAATTAATCATTCTGAACATTCTCAAGGGATCCTCTAGGAG
>NW_013952586.1:185244-186721 GCF_001266775.1 Austrofundulus limnaeus | reverse complement strand
ATAATAAACAATAATAATCCTGGCAGACAGATTTAATTACTACACAATAATGTGTAATTGTAATTGTGTAATTTTTGCTCCTTAGCCTTTTGAAGTAAATCCTGCCTGCATAGACTGGAGGCACTACCTGGAGTAGCAGCCAACAGTTCCGTGTCAGATGCTCCAGACGTCCTGCTGAGAGCCGGCGAAATGCTCAGATCCAAGCACATTTTAGATAATGGCCATTTGTTAGTCAACACGCACCTCCAAGTAAAAATCTAACACCAAACCAAACACCACGTCAGCAGGAGCATTTGCTAAGCGGTGTCTGTCCACCCTTCCCACTGAGAGAGTGGGCTGGAAGTAAAAACACAAGTGGGAGATTAGATAAAGGCGCAAAAAAAAAACACACAAAAAAAGAAAGAAAGAAGTGAAACACTGTATGTGTGTGAGTCACAGTGCTGAGAAATAATTTGTCATTACATTCAGTGAGCAATTAGTTCTAAAACAGATGCCAACGGAGCTGTCAGAAGCTAGTTGAAAGATTACAGATCTTTCCAAACAATGCAGCAGTTCTGCAATATGCCTGTAAACCTTATTACAGTGAAATTACGCCTCCTGCCAATCCCAGCTGCACGTTTGTGCCACGTCTTGGCACAAATGGAAGCAACATAAAAGGCAGATGTGGTAGAAAAGTTGCATTCAGGCAGTTAAATGGGTGCTTCAGTTAAACAATGCTTTAATTAACCAGAAGCTTTTGGATACAAAACACAAAAAGGCACTCTGAAGCCACTAACATTTTTTTATTCTTCTACAAAATACAAAAGATGAGCACCCAGCGAGTGTTTATGGAATGCAGCAAGGCAACGACTATCTGTCTATAGAATAAATGCATCAGGCACATTGCCTCAATGCTAACACTGAACCGGCGCCAACTTTTCAAAGCAGGTGCACAGACTGCTGCAGCTTAATTGTTGCGTGGTGCTGGGCTGAAGTCCAGTCTGCCATGAGTAGATGCTGCAACAAAATCTGGACCGTGGAGCCAGTGGAGCCTGTAAAGACGACTTAGCAGGATGTGAGGTGAGCAGAGGCATCACTCCTGGTCAGAATCCTGGACTTGTGAAATTAAATCAAGACGAACAGAAAAGAAGGAAGGTGAGGGCAGAACAGACTGAACCAAGCTGAGAGCAAGAATAAAACTGTAAATTGCCTTTGCCACGGGAGGAAAATTCTGCTGAAAATTCCTTTGTATTTTATAGATTTTATTGATAAGCTCTTGTTAGGGGCTCCTTTAGAATTTAAACCCCTCACACTGCGGTAAGTAAAATATAGCTGCTGAAATATAGAGCTTGGCATGTGAGAGGCTTTTACTGCAGCCTGGAAACAGCAGCCGCAGCATAATCACATAACTGGACTAAAATATACATCCATCTTAGTTGTGTGTGTGTGTGTGTGTGTGTGTGTGTGTGTGTGTGTGTGTGTGTGTGTGTGTGTGTGT